>NW_022196323.1:0-261205 GCF_008641045.1 Pistacia vera
CTTATAATCAATTTGCTAGATTGATTATTTGCTTCAAGGAAGAACCTTTTGGGAGAAGAATTTAGAGAAGTTTTATTTCTCTCTTTTACTCAAAACGGCTAAGCTAATTAGGTTAGTAAAACCTAATTTTAATTATGCTTATATATATATATATATACATTTGTGGACAATTCCCTTAAATCGTTTTTTTAGTCTTCATCATTTACTACCCTTTATTTTAGTACACGCCAATCTTCTTCATTTGGCCGCATTGCATCAGTATGGATCAAATAATCCATTGGGTGTACATTCAGAGATGGATAAAATTTCTTTTTACCCTTATTTTTATGTAAAGGATCTAGTGGGTTGGGTAGCTTTTGCTATCTTTTTTTCCATTTGGATTTTTTATGCTCCTAATGTTTTGGGACATCCCGACAATTATATACCTGCTAATCCGATGCCCACATCGCCTCATATTGTGCCAGAATGGTATTTCCTATCAATCCCTGCCATTCTTCGTAGTATACCTGACAAATCGGGAGGTGTAGCCGCAATAGCACCAGTTTTTATATGTCTGTTGGCTTTACCTTTTTTTAAAAGTATGTATGTGCGTAATTCAAGTTTCATTAATATTAATTCAAATAAATAAAATTACAATTTTGCTAAATTAATTCCAATACCAAGATTGAACACATGCTACAACTTTAGAAAATTTAATTGCACAGCAAAATTACCAAAATGCCTATCAATCTAAAAGACGAAAATACCCTGAAATATTGTTTTCCTCAAACTGCCCTCTAAGTGTGTGACCCGTAAGCTCCCTATCAAATTGGCATGAGCAATATCATGATTAACACTAATTAATCGTTCCACTATATACAGACCAAGATTGACCCTTAGCAAGGCATTATGGCCACCCAACAGATAGAGATTTAACAAAAAACCTGTAAATGATATGGTTACCGTGCAATTGAATCGCTTCATCATCCGTTATTTCATCAAGACTGAGGTACAAAACTAGTGTCTACCTCAGATATCATCCTTGATAATTTGGTATTCGGTTATTGGACCAACGATCATAATAATAAATTATTTATTGTTGTTGCTAATATAACTAAATTGCGCAGTGAGATAACTTCTCCGTACCCGCAAGTGATGAATCCCATATTGATCTACCATAGTCTCAATACGGGGCAGTTTATTAAAAGGCCATCTGAAGTTTACATTTAATTAAAAGGTTATCAAGTTTTAAAGTGTTAACTAAATAGCCATATTATTGATTAAGGGTAATTAGTGCTTAATTAGGATTAATGAAGTATTATGTAATCTTTTCAAAATTATACTATATTCCCACAAACCTGAAATTGTTGCAAACAAACCCAAACACCTTCTTCTTCCTTCCGTCATTAACGCATCTCTACCTCTGCATCTTCTTCTCTTCTTCTTAGCTTCGTCTACATCTTCTTCTTCCTCTGCATCTTCTTCTTCTTCCTCCTTCCTCTACATCTTCTTCTTCCTGATTCCTCTATATCTTCTTGTTCCTCCGCCATTAACACTTTCTTCTTCCTCCACCATTAGCATCTTCTCCGCCAAAGATCCCCCTCCTCCTCCTCCTGACATTTCGTCTAAGTATGTGTATCTCCTTTTTACATTTTATATTTAGATTTACAAAGATTTAATAATGGATGGGGTTTGGGTCATGATTTTGATTTAGTTGTTTAGGTTGTTGGATTGTGTTTGATGTAATGCAAGTTGAAAGGAGTGAAATTTGTTGAAAATTTGTTATGGGTATGTGTTCTGGGTATGATGGAATCGATTGTAGGTGGAGATGACTGAAAATGTGTTCTGGGTATGATGGATCGCTTAAGCGATCTGGTGTATAGCTTAAGCAATCTGGTAGGTTTGGTAATGCAGTAGATAGATCGCTTAAGCGATCAGGTATGCAACAGATAGATCGCTTAAGCGATCTGGTAAAAGTCTAGTGCATAGGAGCAGATCGCTTAAGTGATACAGCAGACCATATAAGCGACTGTGCAGATTCTTTTTAAAATATTTGAACCCTTAGTACAACATTTAAGAAATTTTTTTTTCTTTCATTACAGGTAGTTGGCTATTATTACACATGGGACAAGTTGTTTTGAGTGTTGAATATTTTGGTGAGTGGGTGGAGGAAGAACGTAGCTGGGAGTAGATTGGGAAGAGCAAAGAAGTTATACCAATTGTTGTGAGCACAGAGGTTAGTTTTGATGAGTTGATTGATGAAATAATTAGAAGAGGTAATTTTAGTTGCTCGCGTAGTGATATAGTTGTGAAGTATGTTTTAAGCAGAGTTCCTGAACATTATAAGTTACCTCCTGCTATATTAAAGTCGGATGAAAGTGTGAAGTTATATATGATTGATGTGGCCGATAATGGTTCGAGGCCGATTTTAAGGGTTTCTATTGTAGAAAAACCATTCGAAGTTGGTTCAAAGGAAGGGGATAACGAGGAAGTAGGCGGAGATTTGCCTGGTTTTAATTTGAACTACAAGGCCATTGATTTGTTAGTTGAAAAATCAAGAGTAGACGGTGAATTGGTTGGTGAGGAGGAGACTGTAGAAGAGGTTGGTGATGGGGGGTAGAATGAAAATGTTGAGGAGGAGGACCCCGTAGATGTTCCCACAGATGTAGAGATTCCTTTAAATACAGATTATGCAAAAGACGTAGATTGTGAGGAAGAGAACACCATGGTCGTTTATGCAAGTTCAGAGAGGGCAATTGGAGGTAATAGTGAATCAGCTCATGTTTTTACGGATGGATCGGAGTTGCACATAGGGTATTTATTTGACAACAAAGAGGAAGTGGTGAGGAAGCTAAAACTTGTTGCGTCGGCGCTGGGCCTTTTGAGTGCTATCACCAGCGCAACAGTCCCACCCACTTTCCTTGGCTTGTGCGGTTGCGGTCGTGCCCGACCACGTGCCAGAACAGTGGCACGGATTATGATTAGGACGGTGGCCACGCGTCGGATAACTTTACTCTAAGCCATATCCCAGTGAGCCACACTTTATGTGTTTGAGACTATTGTCAGAGTGAAGACCCATGACCAGAGTCCCTGGTGTTAGGAGCCAATTTTGACAAAAGTCACGGTCGTTGCCTGTGGAGAGTAAAGGTCTATTCCTATCCAGACATTCAAAACTGGTAGCGCACGACTAAAGTGGGAATGTGTGTTAGTTACTGGAAATGCTGGAAGGAGAACTACAACTATTGAACACAGATTTTGTGTGGGGCTGGCACGGCAACAAGTGTACCAGCTAAATTAGAAGCGTATGCCGTTATATGCTTGAGTTGACAAACCAAGTTAGCAGGTAGCAGAGGCTTTGAACTGGGACAGGCATATGAGTTTTTATATATTTTTTTGTTGCTTACGGTTGCTCTAAAGGGTGTTTGTAAACTGAGAAAGGTGTGGTTGGTTGATGGTTGCTTTCTAACGGAAAGTATGAGGTACATTGTTGGTGCGGGCATCACAGAGACAAAGATAATCACACATATCATGTTGCATGGTGTGTGGTGACTCCGAGAATGACGAGTCTATGGACTTGGTTTTTCTCATAGTTACGTACGATATTGTGCCTGCATTGACGGAGCTATGCTAATCCGAAATCGCATACTCTATAAAGAAGGGGATTGCCACTATTTACCGTCAAGACATCATGGATTTGTGAGGCACCTTGGTGAGAACATAAAACAAAAGTTTAAGTGTGCTGGCCTCCTTCAGACATACTACATGGCAGCAAAGCTTATGGGGTTGATGCGTTCGAGGCAATCCAGCAAATCCGAATCAAGGTGATAGAGGTGCTAGTATTTGAGTATGATGTTGGTTCGAGGAAGCGTAGGAAGTAGAGCGTTACTTTCGTTACATACGAAAAGCTAGTACGAAGCAAGGTTTGATGTCATGACCATGAACTAGCCGGTCCATAATCGAGTTGTTAATAGAAAGAGAGTTCCAATAGTTGGCTTTTTGATGCAATCAAAGGACACTGTCGCGGGTGGTTCCGTATCAATGATGCGTCATATGGGTCAGATAACCTTTATACAACCTTGTTTCGTCAGCTAAAAAATTATTGCGGGCGAGAACGTAATGGAACTGTCAAATGCACTGTTTGCCTATCCTTTAATGCTCAAGGGTCACATCGTGTGCGGCTTGGTCACAGATGCTCTAGTATACCTGTTATGAAAAACTTGCACGTTGTAAAGGTTTGAGAATAACGTTTACATTGTTACTTATGTTCACTCTATGCACACTATCGCGCTGAAACACCAACGGAAGCCGGATTTTGGTTCAAGACATTACATCGGAACTTTTGCTCCCCTCTTTATATGACGTCGATCACTACATGTCGCTTATTCAGAAATGATATATCCGGTGCCTCCAAACGAGCAAGAAAGAGCAGAGGGTTAGTGCCGCCACAGATGGGTAACATATCATCTCCACCGCCATTCAAGAGACAGCAAAGAGGGAGAGGAAAAGATAAGAGTAAGCGTATTCCATCAGCTTTGAGGTTCCCCAGAAGATGAATAAATGGCTCAATTTGCAAGCAACCTGGCCACAAGAGAGCACTTGCAAAGCAATCCATGCAGATCCAAAAAAATTATGGCTGCTTCGAGCGAAGGCTGAACATTATCCCTTGCTGACACGCTTCATGCGGGAGAAGTTGACGCATTATAGACACCCCCAGTTAGCAACGTTCTTAGTTTTCACTCTTGAGGAGTATAAATTTTCATTGTGCCCTTCCTACCGTCCCTACCCACTTAGCGTTCTGGTTACATGGCTCCCGCTTTGTTGGTGCTTTTGTGTGGCCTTCGGTTGTCCCCCGACCCCTTCGGCGACAGTGACTTGGCGCTTTCCATAAGTGCCCCGTCTGGCATGTCCTAGACGTATGCTGTCCTTTCTTACTCGTTGTTCGGTCCTGTTAGTTTGTCCCCCCCTTCCGGCGTCCCTCGAGCAGATGTAAGCTATGTGGGCAAAAATTACACCCACCTAAGTATAATTTTCCTCGGCGATGATTTTCGACTCACGGCCCAACATAAAAGTTATACGTTACGCGACAAGGGTTTTTCAAACAGGAACGCTTAAGCGATATCAAATGTGCTTATCGACCCACAGACCAACAAACGACATATCCTCCATAGCGCGTCGCTTATTAATCGACCCAAAGAAAAACGAACACGACCTGTACGCAGACACTTTTTTCCCCCCCCCCCCCCCCCCACAATTAAGCAATATCTCGATACCTGCACCAGATATGACTCTAAAATAGACCAAAACGCCAACACGCACAATACAACGATTCGTCCTTAATCGATAAGACAAAAAAAGACCAAAACGCATTAAGATGATATCTTGCGGATCGCCTTAAGCGATCGTAAGCACCGATGGGAATGTGATGAGTCTGCCCAGGTGCATACTCACTACGACCGCTGATAAGCGATCCTCCGCGCCGCTTTTGTAAACAAACGTGACCCAACAGACCTAAAAAGATCGTAGACGCGTCTAAGCGCTATCTCGGCTCATTCAGCAGATCCGAAGCATTTTCTACACGAATATCGCTAATAGACCCAAGAACCAAAACCGGTACAGACTGCTCGCTCTGACGCGATATCTTGGAGTCGCTTTAAGCCGAATCACATAGAACCCTAGGCCCGATTTGTATTCTACCGCTCACAATGAGACGCTTAAACGACCAATGAGAGAAAAGGAATAGAAAAAAAGATTTTCGAGCAAAGCGATATATATTTCCGCATATGCCTTAGTCAAGCGACATGTTGTGTAAACGAAGTTCCTTTTAGACGATCACTATTAATAGATCAACGAAAGATTTGAAAAATTTAACAAATACACAACCCACCTAACACTTCCAGGATTACGGCCAACCACTCTCGGATGCGAAACCTAGGGAAAAGGGGAACACGGGAGCAGTTTAGACGATTATCGGTGGTTTTCGGATAGGTCTGAACAGATAGGGTTATCAATAGGCCTGTAGTTTCATGTGGCCGCACTTGGGAGGTACAAAACTACGACCACGGCTGTTGAGTTTTTGGGAAGAAAAAAGGCTAGAGAAGGCCATAGTTCGGAAATCACGGCCGATGCTAAGGCCAGTCGGTTCAAGGGACGGATGGGGAGTAGAAACGGTTAATCTAGCCAGTCTGCGATGGCCAAAAATATGGCACGTTTTCGATCAATTGGGGCCTAAGATCTTTGGCCATGCTTTTTGGGGGGGAACCGCGCCAAAATCTAACGTCAACATCAGCCTTTCGTTTTGAAAAGTCAGCTATGATCAGTGCAACCCGATTTGGCAATATCTTTCGGCCCGATCCAATGCAAAAAAAGCCATTTGATTTGTGAGAAAGTACCTAGTATGACAGGTCAATCACATTTTGATGCCCCCAGAGTGCGCCTTTTCGGCCCCGACACCCTAGTGTAGCTGTATAGATCGGACCCCGAACATACCCAAACACAACGTAACAGATCTGATGAAGTGATATTACTCGGTCATTCTCGGGCGCCGCTTGTGTCGCACGGATCTGGTTGGCGTGCCGTTCGCAATACGGCACACGTTTGTGGGGGGCTTGGGGGATTTGGTGGCTTTTCCGTTTGTTTTGTTTCACTTTTTTTTACAAAATTTTGCTTTCAAGGTGGTATGTAATTGATTGTTTCCTCGTCATCCAGGGTTAATGGGTCTAAAATGTATTTAAAAAATCATCCTAGATATTTCCCCTAAAATTAATCTTTAAACAAAGAGTGTTATTAATCGAGGAATAGGAATTATATAATAAGTTTATAGGACAAATAGTGGCACCCAAAGCACCACCTTGATGTTTTGAACAAAGAAGAATCGTAAACCTTCTATGTTTAGCATAAAGTAGAACATTTTCAACACTTTATATGATTCATGACTGACAGCCGTTACAAGAAGACTCATAGGTGTAATATCAATCTAATAACCACCGTCTATAGCCCAACACCAAAGACGAAGTGTAAGACACTCTATGTTAGCTTATTAGAGCTGTAAATCATTTTTCCCTACACTTTATATGTTTCATTCACTACCGTAAAAGGAACTTAGGTTGACATATAAATATATAACGGTCATAAGTCCACTGACAATGAATCATAAAACCACTTAATGTTTGGACATATAGCGTTAAAACGACTAAACGTTAGCTGTTGAACAATTACAATAAATATATAGTGACCGAACTACATCAGGAAACAATTAACATTCTGTGCTTTACTCCGTGCTCGCTTAAGCGATCGGTAATCGCCTTAAAGAGATCTAGCTCGGGCAAGATAATGCATAGATCGAAAATCGCTTACGTCTATCCACTTCGTATCACTTATAGGAGTGTTCGTAAAAACACTACTGATCGCATGAAAGCGTCCTTGGCCAAGGGTCAGAAGAATCTACCAATATCTGGTAATTGAATGCTGATAGCCGGAATATTATGTACTCGCTTAAGCGATCATTCGCTTTATCTCCTGGTCGCTGAGAGTATCCATTGTCTCGCTTAAGCGACTTTTCGTTTGTAATCACTCTGATGCCTTTAAGGCATCTTGGCCAAGGCAAGGAATTGCCAGCCCTTATTCGATAGTGTGAGTCGATTAAGCGATCGCGAGATCAAGCTTAAGGCGATCTTAGGGATCGCCTTAAGGCTGCTCTCTAAACGGGTCTCTGTCTTACTGCGAGTAGGATTGCGTAAGCAATCTTTGTAAGGCAGACATGAACATCGCCCAGATGGTTGTGATCGGGCTTTAAGCCTTGTGTAATAGTGCGCGTGGTCGACTTTAAAGGTGATTGAGACAGCTTGAAGCAATCATATTGCGCAAATTAGTTCTTTGGGTATCATTTGGAATCATTGTGTTAAGCGTGAATTTCGCCTCCCAAATTCCAAAAAGAATTTGTTATCAACAACATAAATTCCATCACAAACAAGATCAAAATTAACGAACATCACAGTATCGAAAGAGAAATAAAAAATAGCATGGGGATGACTGGCTAGAAATCGAATATCAGATTGAAGACAAAAGGAACATTAGCCTCCCCAACTGTTGGCCCAACTGGGGTGAAGCAATATCACACTAGTATATCACGACGTTCTGTAGTGCTAACAACTGACAACAACCCAAACACACTCTACATAGCCAACAAAAGTTATCAGGCTTGGGTGAAGCTGAAGGATTTCTAATGATACAACCCTCACAAATAAATAGTGAAATACAACCTATTCATGAATTCTATATGGACAAAAAAATTATAAAATTTATATTCAACTGCACGCATACAAGTTCTGTTCAAAAAATGTGCCTGTATTATACACTGCCACAAGAAAGAGCCATTAGACCAATAAATTTCGTACATATATACAACTGAAGCGTTAATCTTAGCCTTTTTGATGCCAAAGCGTTTAAATGCCAGAGCACATATACCTTTTAGAGTTTCTTTGTTGTCCAGGCTCGAGACCCAGCAAAGCCTATTATTGCAACGTTGATGCCCTATTAGTCTTATACCCTTGCACTGACAAGACCTTTGTTTTGAGAATGTGTCCTCTCATTGTTATGCCAGGAAAATACCTGTAGACACACAACTTTACGAAAGTAATAGAAACACGTAGGATGAAGGTACAGTGGTTTCGTGGTAGGTGAGACGTTCACTGAGTCGTTGTCTTTCGGTAAAGCTTCTTATCTATAGCATGCCACCTAGCTTCGGCAATCAGCACCACAACCCAAGTATTCAACATTAAACATCACATAAAATACAAAATTCAAAAGTCCAATTGTACGTTTTTATTGGTTGCTCACTCACCCCAATATTCTAGCCATGGCGATAGGCGGAGTAGTCGAAGGCCCAGGCATCTCCCGTGTCGTATTCTCATTGTTTCGTCATTCAACCCATCGCATTAGGGTGTGGGATCATTGGTGATCAACTAAATTTCACACGGGACAATTATACACCCACATTCAGCACTACAATAGGAAGACAGCTGCATTGAGCATTGGATCAAAATTATAGAACAATTGTATTTATATAAGTTAGTTTTAACAAAAGAAAAGATGTTTAGCCTTGAGCTATTTATTGGGAGACGAGCGGTTCTTTTTTAGAGAGACTTCAATTGGCCAATTTTCAGTTAGTACTTGAATACAAGTGCTCCAAACGTGACTCGCGGTTCAACGCAACCGCCGGAAAAAAACGTGCGCACAGTGGGTCCTAACGGACTTCCACCTGCTTGTCTCTGACAAGAATAGGGTTGCAGTCACTCAGGATCTTTAGCAACCCTTCTCGAGCAATGCGCAAGACTGCTATCCAATGTTCTCTTTGGACCGAGGATTGGGATGCTGTACAGTATGACTCTTGTAACAAAGGCCAAGGTGGCCGATATTTGGGAACTGTTATCCCCCGTAATAGCTGTAATATTAGGTCATCAATACGTATGATAATATCAGTGGAGCACAGTCCTGCACCTTGTAACGTTGGGTGGCCACATTTTTTCGCCTATCGGTCTTTGCTACTCGTACAACTATGCAGAGCAACGAAACATTTGTACTCAAAGTCTGACGCTATGCCGCACAGTCTTTGCTGAAAAAAGACACCTCATGATGAGCACAGTCGGGATTAAATAGTATCGAACCATCAGATAAGTCATGCGTAGCACTCACGAGTGCAATATCTCAGCGATTTGCGCCATTATCAAATCAAAAACCCACGCATAGTATGTGCAAAAAACACTAGGGAGAGGCACCATGTCAGGACACTGAAGCGAAAATAATCCCCGAGTTCCTCCAGAACTTCGGCCATCGTCAACCCTTCCCAACGAGTCTGGGGAGAATCCCTTGTCTTCCACTGTATATGGCCATTACTTCCGAGCCATGTAATAGGAATAGAAGAGTTTATTTTCTGCTTGGGCCCTATACACAATCGACATTTGACGATGCAATTTCTCTTGCATATTCCTACCGCTCCTCCATTTTCCATCCCCCTTCCAGTCTCGGTTTCACATTCCCCTAGCCCCCTACCATATCACCGCACCACTTACTCAACCAAACCTCTCAACCTCTTCTATTCCTAGTTCTCTCATCTTATTTCAATGTATTTCTTCTTTCTTTATTGTAGCTCACTACCATTTGTAAGGCGATTTCCAAACTCTGCGTCTTGGTCTCTCTTTTTAAGCTAGTTTGCACTTCAAACCGCCGCTGTAAGTCTCCACATTCCTCCTCATTTATACCAACTTCTCTCGCACTGTACAACTTTCTCTCACACCTTATACCACTTATCTCCTCAACTTCTTGCATGCACTCTTCCATCTTTCAAACCTTGCATAAACGGTTGTTGTAAAACTACTCAAACAAGCGTTTATGAGGTCAACACACCTCATTCCGCCGATGATGTCTCGCAAAGCTGAGAACGTAAACAGTTTGGACTTGGTCATCCAGTTTGTTGAGGCGTACGAACCTTTCCTCCCCATCGTTTACTCCTTCCTCGGCCTACGGTTCGAGTTGGAAGCTTCATCCTTCTCCGGCACCACCACGATTGTGAAGCAGTGAGCCCCGAACTGCCATCACATGCGTGACCCTTTACGTGTCCGCACATCAGAGTGGTCTTAGATTCATGCGGTTTGCATCCTTCTGAGATGCTTTGGGAAAGATTGACATCCGTCCCTTCTCGCATTCGCACCTGTTAGTAGGGTGTGAAGACGGGCACTGGACGCAAATCTCCTGCAGATAAGAAACAAATTAATCAGTGAAGCGACCTTTAAAGCAGAACTGCCTATTCAAAAAGCTTATAGTCTTTATCCTTACCCAATGTCGTTGGGTAATGTCAACGTCTATTTGCATCGACATAATCCGGATTTAATGGGTGACCTCTTAGACATGCCACTGCGCAACATCTTAGGAAAAGTGTTGTGCCATCCCAAACTGTGGATCCTCCCCCCCCAGTGAAAACATAGGATGGCTGTTACAATCCAAGCTACCATTGAAAAAAAAAAATAATTCAGTCTCTAGGTCATATTCAAAAATATGTTACAAACTCAACGTGAGCAGACAAGAATAAACAAACGCTTAAAATTTATCTGCATTGCCCCATGTCGAGAAGCACAACACAAATTGTATGTGCTGTGGTTTTCCTTCCGCCCCTCCCAGTTGGGACTGCTTCTACGCCTACATGTTATTTTTCAGGCAGTTAATGGTTTCAACTCATATGATTGTAAGTCCCATGGCATAAGAATTAAACGAACTTCAAGTTACTGCAAACAACACCAATCTTTCAACAGCTTTGTTGAGTCAAAAGCAAAATGATCGATGTAAAAACAAACCCAGAGCACACTGTATCTTTTTCACTTCGTATGGTATCAGAATTCAACTTTTCTAGCACTATTCTCTAATACATGTGCTGAACGTAGAACATATTCCCCATGCAAAATTATCATAAAACTCGGTTGCGCCAAACGCGACATCTTCTTATCCTGCCTAGCCGGATTCTATCTAGCACTTCGCCACATCATAAGCATTCCCAGGGCAATATTCCATATCATGCCAAAAGTAGTGGCTTGTTCGACCACCGCAAACAAATTCATTTTTTTGTTTTTTTTTGCCATCTTATGAGTGCAGCCAATGTGAATGCAACTCCCTCGCCCCAGAAGCTTTTCCAATGATTTCCGAAGTCCTAAAAATCGCCCGCGAATAGTGCGAGAATCTCTTTTACATGCGTAATTGCCATCTAACAATGTCCTGTTTCTGTGTAAAAACTCCCAATTGACCTGACCGTCACCCCTTGTGGGATCAGGTACGGCACCTTATGGTCGTTTATAAGGTTCAAACGTAGTCTGTATAGTTGACGGTCCGCACAATATGACACAATCGATAAAACAAATGTCAACAACAAAATAAACAAAACACCAACTAATAAACAAAAGTATCGCAACAAAAACCAAGACTTGTGGTCGGTTAGCGATTCAAATCGATTACAGAGCTGACTTTGCGCCTTAAGATACGGTTAAGCGGATTTGAGAGTAACTGACAGATATCTCTAAGCGACACAAACAAGCGCCGTTTACGATCTTATATTTATGATTCTGCCTCGAAAGATCGCTTACGCCGTCTGAAATCGCTATTAAGCGACCACAGCCTCAATTCAATCCACCGTTAACAGCAGATATAAGACGGATGACTTTACGCGATTCTTTAGATCTTTTTGGGTGACTGGGAGTAGAAGAGGAGCGGTATAATCTGGTTAAGCAATACAAAATGATCAGAACTTTAAGAGACAGTTCAGAACGTTGTAGCCGTCTTCGGCGGACGCCTGCGTCTGTTCTACGGCCTGTCCTTGTCGCAATGATGAATCGACAGAAGACTCCTTCTGGCCAGGAATTCTTCACGGAATCCATTTCTTTGGCTCATGAAATTTAGCGGCCTCTGACCTCGTCTTCAGAAACGTATTGCCGATTCTTTTCCCTCTGTTCTTGTTGCCGCGGTGGTCTCCTCTCTCTGTCGACCACCGTTCACTGATCGGATGATCCACCGAGGAGCGCCATTGAAGGCTTGTGCCACCGGAATCTAGGCGAAGTGGAGGTGGGGTTGTCCTCGTATTGTGAGTGTCAGCCATGGTTTTGGATTGAATTGGTGTGAAAATTGTAGTTGGATCGGAATGTGGGATGTATCGTCGAAAATTGCGCAGATTCGTTTAGGGTTCAAGAAATTGTTTTAGGGTTCAAGAAATCGATGAAAATCGGACTTATCGCCGAAAATCGCGACTATATTGTTTAGGGTCAAGAAATGAGTTACTATTGAATATGGTGTGGAAATTTGCGGGTTCGATCGGAATAGCACTGTCTCCCTTTGGTTAAGAAATCGATTTTTGCCTAATGAATTTTCGATTAAGCGAGGTGAATAGTAAGTGGGGCTTATTTTGAGAAATTTCAAATTTTAAAAACTTTTTTATTTCTGATTCAGCCAAATATGTTTTAATATTTCATTTTAACCATTTTAAGTGGTTAGTTACTCTTTCATTTTAACCAATTTTACATGTTTGTAGTGAGGCTGGTGCTTAAGCGATTTCTGAGCAGAATAAAATTTGCCTAGATAGATGACTCGTTAAGTGATGTGATTCTTCGCTTTTACTTGGTCGCTTAAGCGATTTTAAGATCGCTTAAGCGAATCTCTTCCAAGGCAGAATAAAATCTGCCAAATCTATGATCGCTTAAGCAATCCTCTGGTATCGCTTAGCGATTCCTGCTTTTACTCTTGGTAGCTTAAGAGATTTCAGATCGCTTAAGCGATCTCTTCCGAGGGCAGAATAAAAATCTGCCAGATAGATGATCGCTTAAGCGATACTATTAGCGATTTCGATTTTACTCTTGGTCGCTTAAGCGATCTTTTCGAGTGCAGAATAAAATTGCCCAGATTATGATCGCTTAAGCAATCCTCTAGTATTTTAAGCGATTCTTCACTTCACTCTGGTCGCTTAAGCGATTTGTGATCGCTTAAGCGATTTCAAGCTATCATTTGAGAAAAAAATCTTGGTCGCTTAAGAGTATATGTGGTTGCATGATATCGCTTAAGCGATCATGACAAAAGAGAAGAATCCTACATTCTCCTAAATTACGTAAAATCTGTCTTTATAGAGCTCATTCGAAATAACTCATTTTCCCAAATTCGAAAAGAATAAGCAGCAAAATGAAGTCATTTATATCAATCTAATCCATCACAGATCAAATATAAGAGACATCAATGTAATTGAAAGTATTAACTTAAACTCTTTCATAATAGTGCCAAACAGAATAATCCTAAGCCACTTTGACAAGTTTTGGAATTGGGTAATCACTGTCTGAGATCATTCTTTGGTACATGCCTTGCCACAGCCTAATTGCAAATGCCGCACTTTGAGAAGTTTTCAAATTCGGTAGAATCACTGTCTGAGGTCATTTCATGGTACATGGCTTGCCAGCAGCTGATGGCAGATGCCTCCTCGGGCCACCAGCCTTGATTACAGATGCCTTGCCGGCAGCCTACTCTGCTAGCCAAGCCAGTTGAGGAGTTCCCTCTCATTGTTTGCCAGCAACCTACAAATTATCCTGGCACACCTGCAGCCACGTCAGCTTTTCTAAATAAAACAAAAAAAAACAAAAAGTTTTTCAAGGCCAATGTTAAATGGAAAGTTGGGATGTCCGGGGAGTAAAATGTTCTCTTTCATGAACCGAAGTATGGAGTGCAAGAATTGAAAAGTTCATTGAGTCCGTCGTTTTGGTAAAGCTGTGTATAAGCATGACACCTGCAGCATCAACACCACAACCCAAGTATCAACATCAACATCACATAAACTACAAAATAAAGTACAAGTTCCAAACCTTTTGATTGGGTTTGTGTCACTCAAAACGGATCCATTTCCATGGAAGCACTAAACAGCCCAGCGCTCCCGAAAGATGGTCCTTGTTTGTGATTCAATCCATCCATGGGGTCTGGTCATGGTCGAACTGAATAAATTGCAGGGCCTAGGCCACAATCAACATTGCAATAGAAAGATGACATTAGCATTAGAATCAGATATAGAAAATTGATTATGTAGTTAGTTTATACAAAATTTCCCTTGAGCTATTTGTTGGACAGGACGCGCTTGAGTGGCCACTTTCCCGTTCAATGCTCATCACCGAGGTGCTCAAACATCCCGCTCTCGAGTAACAGCCGTGAGAACAACACGGACAGTGGCTCCAATCGGCCTAATGCCTGTCTCGGCAAATTATTGGGTTGCAGTCAAGGAATCTTTAGCAACTCTCCTCTAAGAGCGCGCACGATGCTATCCAGTGCTTCCTTGACAGGATGATGGCAGTAGACACTTTTAACTTTGCCCAACTATGGCCATATTGGGCTGTCCCCATACATACTGATCATCCTGTCATCAAACTTAAACTCATTAGGGATGCAGTCCAAGTCTTCTGTGCCGGATGTTTTGCTTGGTCTACTTTTGCTACAGTTACCATGCCTTTTCAATAAATTGCGATATGGTCGTACTAGTGTTGGCCAAAGGCCACTCGGTGATGGCACAATCGGGATACAGTAGATCACTATTGCTGGTTTGCGCGCCTCTCAGTGCCAATACCGATATCCGATGTGCGTACATTCAAATTTAAAACAACATGAATCCATATCAACTACCTCTGGAAAACATATAGAAAAAGAACTCATCGAGTCTTGTACGAAGCGCGTCCATCCTCAAAACTTTTCAACCCAATACCGAGAATAAACCAGGTCTCATACACTTCACAGGGGCAATTCAGCTCCGGATTCATGGTGTTAATAGGCGTAGAAAGGGTTTTTTCTTTTCTCTCTATTGGCCTGATACAAATCGAATAGTGGACTCCGTTTTGTTGCCAGCTTCACTCCCCATTTAAGCCATCATTGTACACCCCGCTTCATTCGACTCCGCCTCAAAGCCTATCCATTATAACTGGCATCCACTCTCTCCAGAACCTCGCTAACCCCCAATTTTGGATATCGTCCTCAATTTTTTCTGTGTTTTCCTTTTAATTCCACGTGTGAAGTACAGGTAGGCATTTCAAGACGCTACTTCGGTGCGCTCTCTCTTTTAGCCCAAGTGGCCACTTTAACCGCCGTTTTAAATACTCACAACTTTCCTCGTAACCCAAACAACTTTCTTTGCCAGCCTTATCCCTTCTCTACCTTTCAACTGCTCTCCATTATCAAAACAAACTCTTTATGAGGTCACACTCGCACTCTCCTGCCCTCGAGCCTCGCGAAAGCGATTTGTTGTACCGGTGTTCATGAGAGAGCATACGAACTCTTCCTCCCTCACAACGATTGCGGCTTCATCCTCCCTCGGCGTCAACCAAGTTCTAGAGCAAGTGGCCCGGCAACTGCGCCTCAACATGTGTGACCTCGGTAGGCCCGGTTCAGCGGTCTATCCTTCATCCTTTGATATCCTCCGTGCTCAAGAAGACTGTGCACATAGTGCTGTTGCGTTCACCCCCAGTAGGGGTGAGGAAGGGCCGGACAATTCCCCATGCAATAAAAACACATCAAGATCAGATGTAAGCGACAGTTTATAAAGCAAGTGCCTGTTCAAAAGCTTAATCCTTTAATCTTACGAGCTGATGAATTCCATCTATTTGTCATAATCCGAATGGTACACTTCTGGTCTGCCATGCAAATCCCATCCTAGAAATGTGTGTTGCACAATCTGGAAGCCCTAATTCCCCCCCTGCCTTAGCCAGGACACGGGAGGCATCCATCCAGCGCTACATGTACAAAAATACGTCCTCCCATCATTCAAACCAATTCTAACAAAATATAAACAACAAGAGTCTGAATACTTTACCTCGCATTGCCATGGGAAGTCCAAAACCAAAATGTTAACAGTTCGCGGTCTATCTGCTTGCCCATTAGGAGTGCCTTTCACGCTGGTCTTTTGCTTGCAGGGCCCTCCATGGTGATCGCCCTTAAATGATACCCCCCACGCGATACCTTAGGGCTTATTAAGAAGTCAGTGCTTAGCAAATCACCCAACTCCATATCACACGGCTTTTGTTGAGTCAGTCGTTACCTTGGATTGAATGTATACGACCATCTCCAAACTGCGATAGTTTGACCGTCTTACATCGTTAAACCTCAGACCATTCTTAAACCTGTTCTCCGTCTAATTGTGGTGCTTTGTTCACCAGCTTGTGTCGACCCGACCCTAATACCCTCGGATTAGCGCAACCTTTGGCACTCTGTTATCAGTCCGATTGAAGTCTTTTCCTCACTCAGCCTGGGGACCTCATTACACCACACATCTTCCGCGCGAAAATGGCCAATGTGGCGTGACGATCACCAGGGTCAACCAAGCCTATTCCATCATCCCGAAACGTAGTGGCTTTCCATCCACCATGAACCACATTTCGTGCTTTTTGTTGCTTTTTATTGAGTGCAGCAACATATAATGCACTCCCGACCCCCAGAATGTCTTTTTCCATTTTGTGTCCATATCCCAAAAATGACTGAAACAAGTCTCTTTGAATCTCTTTTCACCATTCCTCGCTGTCCCTAAAATCCCTGTTATTCTCGTTAAAACATCCCAACTTGACCTCACTGTCACCCTTACAGGGAAGTACGATACCGTATCGCTTACAACCTCCAATCCGTACTCTCTATAGTTTACGCTCCGGAAAATCTGCACAATCGATATAAACAAAATATCAGCAAAAAAATTAAACCAAATCAAATATAAACAAAATACGCTCCAGAAGAATTGCTTAAGCGATGGGCAGATGATTCTGCCTCATACAAGATCTCTTAAGCGATATAGAAGATCGCTTAAGCGATTCGTCGATTTTACTCTTGGTCGCTTAAGGGATTTAAGATCGCTTCAACGATCTCTTCCAAGGCAGAATCAACATCTGCCCAGATCTAAGATCGCTTAAGCGATCTTCTATATCGCTTAAGCGATTCGACACTTTTACTCTTAAGCGATCTGAAATCGCTTAAGCGATTATAGATCTGGGCAGATTTGGTTCTGCCTCTAACGAGATCGCTTAAGCGACTAAGAGTAAAAACGATTCATCACTTTTACTCTTGGTCGCTTAAGCGATTACAGATCGCTTAAGAGATCTTGTACGAGGCAGAATCAACATCTGCCATCTAAGATCGCTTAAGCAATCGTTTATATCGCTTAAGCAATTCATCGCTTTTACTCTTAAGCAATCCTAAACAGCTTAAGCGACCAACAGTAAAAGCCATCAATCGCTTAAGCGATACAAACGATCGCTTAAGCGATCTTAGGTCTCAGCAAGTATAAATACCTTTTCTTCAGCAGCCTCCTCCTCTTTGGCGGCCTCCTCCTCCTCCTCCTCGTCTGAACTCTCGCCGGACTCCTCTTCTTCGCCTGAATTCTGCCCGGCCTCCTCTTCCTCTTCAGAACCGTTTTGCTCCTGTTCTTTGTCTTGTTGTGCCGTCGTTGTCTCCGCTGTTGGAACACCTTCACTGATCGGAGGATCCACTGGAGCAGCCATTGAACTGCTTGCGCGGCCGGACTCTATGATTCGAAGAGGCGTTAGGTTTTCCTCCTCAATGTGAATGTCAGCCATGGTTTTAAGAAAGGAAGAAACTTTAGGATTGAATTTGGGTGTGAAAATTTGCCGGAATGTGGACTGTTATCGCCGGAAATTGCACAGAATGCGTTTAGGGATTGAAGATATCGATTTTTGCCTTAATTGGTTTCGATTAAGCGATTTGAATGGGTGGGGCTCTTTTTCAAATTTCAAATTTTAAAAACTTTCATTAATTTATTTTGTCCTTATATGTTTTAATCTTTTCATTTTAACCCATTTTACATGTTTAATGGATCNGCTTGGTTTATCCTTCCCCTCCCATTGGGACTGCTTTAACGCCATGTCTACTTTTTTCAGGCTGTTAATGGTTCACTCATATGATTTCAGTCCCCATGGATAAGAATTAAAGAACTTCAAGTTACTTGCAAACAACAACCAATCTTTCTCAACAGCTTTTGTTGAGTCACCAGCCAATAAGATCGAATGTAAAAACAAAACCAAGCACACTTTTATCTTCTCTGTATCAGTAAATTCAACTATTTCTAGCCTATTCTCTAATACATGTGCTGTAATAGACTTATCCCCCTGCAAAACCTTATCATAAAACTGTCTGGCTCCCCGACTATTCTTTACTGCCTCAGCCTTCTTATCTAGCACTTCTCCACATCCTAAGCCCGTCACCAGGGCATATTCCATCATGCCAAAACGTAGTGGCTTTTCGCCCACCACAAACCACATTTCTTTTTTTTTTTTTTTATTGCATCTTACTGAGTGCAGCAACATGTAATGCACTCCCTGCCCCCAGAATGCCTTTTTCCAATGATTTCCGAGTCCTAAAAATCGACCGAAATAAGTGCGACTGAAATCTCTTTTACCATGCGTAATTCCATCTAAAATGTCCTGTATTCTGTTAAAAACTTCCCAACTTGACCTGACCGTCACCCTTGTAGGGAAGTAGGGCACCTTATCGCTTATAAGGTTCAACTCGTAGTCTGTATAGTTTACGGTCCGCACAATCTGCACAATCGATATAAACAAAATGTCAACAACAAAAATAAACCAAAACAACTAATAAACAAAATATCAGCAACAAAAACCAACACTGTGGTCGGTTAAGCGATTTCAAATCGCTTAAGAGATCTTGACTTTGCCTCTTACAAGATCGCTTAAGCGATTTGAAGAGTTAACTGAAAGAATCTCTTAAGCGACACAAACAATCGCTTAAGCGATCTTATATTTATGATTCTGCCTCGAAAAGATCGCTTAAGCGATCTGAAATCGCTTAAGCGACCAAGAGTCAACTTAATCAATCGCTTAAGCGATATAAAGGATGACTTAAGCGATCTTAGATCTGGGTTGATGGAGTAAAAGAGGTTAATTGCTTAAGCAATACAAATGATCGCTTAAGAGACAGTTCAGAACGTACCCTTGCTTCGGCGGCCTGCTTGTTCTCACCGGCCTCCTCCTTGTCGCATGAATCGTCAGAAGACTCCTTCTGGCCTGAATTCTCACCGGAATCCTTCTCTTGGCCTGAATTATCGCCTGACTCCTCGTCTTCAGAACCGTTTGCCGATTCTTCCCTCTGTTCTTGTGCCGCCGGTGTCTCCTCTCTCTGTCGACCACCTTCACTGATCGGATGATCCACCGGAGCAGCCATTGAACTGCTTGTGCCACCGGAATCTAGGATTCGAAGTGACGTTGGGTTGTCCTCGTCATTGTGAGTGTCAGCCATGGTTTTGGATTGAATTTGGTGTGAAAATTTGTAGTTTGGATCGGAAATGTGGACTGTATCGTCGAAAATTGCGCAGATTCCGTTTAGGGTTCAAGAAATTGATTTTAGGGTTCAAGAAATCGATCGAAAATCGTGACTTATCGCCGAAAATCGCGACTATATTCCGTTTAGGGTTCAAGAAATTGAGTTTACTATTGAATATGGTGTGGAAATTTGCGGGTTCGATCGGAAATCGCACTGTCTCCCTTTGGTTCAAGAAATCGATTTTTGCCTTAATGAATTTCGATTAAGCGAGGTGAATAGTAAGTGGGGCTTATTTTGAGAAATTTCAAATTTTAAAAACTTTTATTATTTCTGATTCAGCCCAAATATGTTTTAATATTTTCATTTTAACCCATTTTACGTGTTTAGTTACTCTTTTCATTTTAACCAATTTTACATGTTAGTTAGTGAGCTGTGCTTAAGCGCTCCCTCTGAGGAAGTATAAATTGCCTAGATAGATGATCGTAAGTGTTGATTCTTCGCTTTTATCTGGTAGCGCTTAAGCGTATGTAAGATCGCTTAAAGCGACTCTTCCAAGGCAGAATAAAATATGCCAAATCTATGATCGCTTAAGCATCACTCTGGTATCGCTTAGCGATTCCTGCTTTTACTGGTAGCTTAAGAGATTTCAGATCGCTAAGCGATCTTCTTCGAGTGGACAGAATAAATCTGCCAGATAGATGATCGCTTAAGCGATATCTTAAGCGATTTCGATTTTACTCTTGGGCGTAAAGCGATCTTTTGAGGCAGAATAAAATTGCCAGATTATGATCGCTTAAGCAATCCTCTAGTATCTCTAAGCGATTCTTCACTTTCACTCTTGGTGGCTTAAGCGATTTCAGATCGCTTAAGCGATTTCAAGCTATCATTTGAGAAAAAATCTTGGTCGCTTAAGAGTATATGTGGTTGCTCATTATCGCTTAGCGATCATGACAAAAAGAGAAGAATCCTACATTCTCCTAATTACGTAATAATCTGTCTTTATAGAGCTATTCGAAATAACTCATTTTCCTCCAAATTCGAAAAGAATAAGCAAGCAAAAGAAGTCATTTATCAATCTAATCCATCACAGATCAAATATAAGAGAATCAATGTAATTGAAGTTAAACTTAAACATCTTTCATAATAGTGCCAAACAGAATAATCCTAAGCCACTTTGACAGTTTTGGAATTCGGGATAATCACTGTCTGAGATCATTCTTTGTACCATGCCTTGCCACAGCCTTAATGCAAATGCCGCCACTCTTGAGAAGTTTCAAATTCGGTAACCAATGTCTGAGGTCATTTCATGGTACATGGCTTGCCAGCACGTGAGTGAAGATGCCTCCTCGGGCCACAGCCTTGATTAAAGATGCCTTGCCGGCAGCCTACTCTGCTAGCCCAGTCCAGTTGAGGACGTTCCCTCTCATTGTTTGCAGCAACCTACAAATATATCCGGCACACGCGCAGCCACGTCAAGCTTTACTAAATAAAAAACAAAAAAACAAAAAGTTTTTCAAGGCCCATTTGTTAAATGGAAAGTTGGGATGGTCCGGGGGAGTAAAAGTTCTCTTTCATGAACCGAAGTATGGAGTGCAAGATTGAAAAGTTCATTGAGTCCGTCATTTTGGTAAAGCTGTGTATACGCTGCACACTGCCAGCATCAACACAGCAAACCCAAGTATCAACATCAACATCACATAAACTACAAAATTAAAAAAAAAAGTACAAGTCTCAACCTTTTGATTGGGTGGGTCACTCAAAACGGATCCATTCCCCATGGAAGCACTCAACGCGCCCAGCGCTCCCGAAGATGGGTCATTGTTTCGTATTCAATCCATCCATCGGGCTGTTGGTCATGTCGAACGAATAAATTGCAGGGCAATGGCCCACAATCAACATTGCAATAGAAAGAGAACATTAGCATTAGAATCAGCTATAGGAACAATTGTATTATGTAGTTAGTTTATACAAAATTTACCTTGACTATTTGTTGGACAGGAACGCGCTTGAGTGGGCCACTTTCGCGTCCAATGCTTCAATCACCGGGTGCTCAAACATCCCGCTCTCGAGTAACAGCCGTGAGACAACACGGACAGTGGCTCCAAACTCGGCCTCAATGCCTGTCTCGGCAAAATATTGGGTTGGAGTCAAGGAATCTTTAGCAACCTCTCCTCTAAGAGGCGAGGACTGCTATCCAGTGCATTCCTTGACCAGGGAGATCAGTAGACACTTTAACCTTTGCCCACACTATGCCATATTGGGCTGTCCCCCATTACATACTGCATCATCCTGTCATCAAACTTAAAACATTAGGGATGCAGTCACAGTTTTCTGTGCCGGATTGTTTTGCTTGGCTCTTTGCTACAGATGTACCAATGCCCTTTTCAATAAATTGCGATAGTCGATACTAGTGTTTGGCCAAAGGCACACGGTGATGACAATCGGGATACAGTAGATCACTATTGTTGGTTTGCGCGGAAGCCTCATCAGTGCCAAACCAATCGATGTGCACATCAAATAAAAACAATCATGATAGTATACAATACCTCATGGAAAACATAAGAAAAAGAAACTCATCGAGTCGTGAAGCCCGCTGTCCATCATCAAAACTTTTCAACCAATCGAGAATAATCTCGGTCTTACACTTCACACGGGCATCACTCCGGATTCATGTATAGGCGTAGAAGGGTTTTTCTTTTCTCTTATTGGCCTATACAAATCGACAAGTGGACTCGTTTTTGCTTGCCCGCTTCATCCCCTTAACATTTGTACATCCCCGCTTCATTCGCTCCCGCCTAACCTTCTCATTATAACTGCCCCACTTCTCCAGAAACCTCTTTAACCCCCTAATTTGGATTCTCACTCAATTTTTTCTGTGTTTTCCTTTAATCCACGTGTAGTACAGTGTAGGCAATTTCACAAAAACCGGCTCTTTGGCTCTCTCTTTTAGCCCAAGTTGCACTTTAACCGCCTTAATACTCCACTAACTTCCTATCCCCAAAAACTTTCTTTGCCACCTATCCACTTCTTCTAACCTTTTCAACTGCTCTTCCATCTTATCAAAACTAAACTCTTTATGAGGTCAACCCTCACTCTCCGCCCTCGCAGCCTCGCAAAGCGATACTTGTTGTACCGGTTTCCTGAGGCATACGAACTCTTCCTCCTCTCACCGATTGCGGCTTCATCCTCTGCGGCGTCAACCACATTCAAAGCAGTGGCCCGCCAACTGCCCTCAATGTGTGACCTTGTAGGGCCGCGTCAGGCGGTCTATCCTCATCCTTTGATCCTCCAGTGCTCAGAAAGATGTGCATAGTGCTGTTGCGTTTCACACAGTAGGGGTGAGGAAGGGACGGACAAATCCCATGCAATAAAAACAATCAATCAGATGTAAGCGACATTTAAAGCAAGTGCATGTTCAAAAGCTTAATCCTTTAATCTTACCCGAGCTGATGAATTTCAATCTATTTGTCATAATCCGAATGGTACACTTCTGGTCATGCCACTGCACAATCTAGGAAATGTGTTGCACAATCGAAGACCCTAATCCTCCCCCTGCCTTAGCCAGGAAGGGATGGCCTCAATCCAGCCTATCATTGTAAAAAAATAGTCCATATCATAATTCAAACACATATATTAAAAAAATATAACAAAAAGTCTAATATTTACCTGCATTGCCATGGGAGCCAAACAAATTGTACGTCGCGGTCTATTCTTCTCGGCCCATTAGAGTGCTTTAACGCTAGGTCTTTGCTTGCAGGGCCCCTCCATGGTTCGCATTCAATGATACCGTGCCCCACGGATAAGCATTAAAGAAGTTCAAGATGGTACAAACTTCACCCAATCAATATCAACGCTTTTGTTGAGTCACTATCCATTAGGATGAATGTAAGAAAACAATACCAAGGATAGTTTGAACGTCTCTAAATCGTTAAATCACCATCTTTTAACTGTCCTCTAATTCCTGTGCTTAAAAGAATTGTTCCCGCCAAAAAACCTTGTTAGCCAACCTTTTGGCTCTCGTAGTCCGTTATTCTTTTTTCCTCAACCTACCTGGCAATTACCCACATCTTAAGGCAGTCACCAACGCATATTCATCATCCCGAAACGTAGGGCTTTCATCACCATGAACCACATTTCGTGCTTTTTGTTGCTTTTATTGAGTGCAGCACAATAATGCATCCGGACCCCCAGAATGTCTTTTTCCATTTGTGTCCATATCAAACAATGAGAAACAAGTCTTTTGAATCTCTTTCACACATTCCTCGCTGTCCCTAAAATCCTGTTATTCTCGTAAAACATCCAACTTGACCTCACTGTCACCTTACAGGGAAGTACGGTACGTATCGCTTTACAACCTCCAATCCTACTCTCTATAGTTTACGCTCCGGAAAATCTGCACATCGTATAACAAAATATCAGCAAAAAAATTAAACAATCAAATATAAACAAAATACGCTCCAGAAGAATGCTTAAGCGATGGCAGATGATTCTGCCTATACAAGATCTCTTAAGCGATATAGAAGATCGCTAAGCGTTGTCGTTTTACCTTGGTCGGGGCTTAAGGGTTTAAGATCGCTTCAACGATCTCTTCCAAGGGCAGATCAACATGCCCAGATTCTAAAGATCGCTTAAAGCGATTTTCTATATGCTTAAGCGATTCGACACTTTACTCTAAGCGATTGAAATCGCTTACGCGATTATAGATCTGGGCAGATTTGGTTTGCCTCTAACGAGCAGCGCTTAATGCGACTAAGAGTTAAAACGTTCATCACTTTTACTCTTGGTCGCTTAGAGATTACAGGATCGCTTAGAGATCTTGTACGAGGCAGAATCAACATCTGCACATCTAAGATCGCTAAGCAACGTTATATCGCGTAAGCATTCATCGCTTTTACTCAAGCAATACTAAACAGCTTAAGCCAAACAGTAAAAGCATCAAATCGGCTTAAGCGATACAAACGATCGCTTAAGCGATCTTAGGTTCAGCAAGTATAATACCTTTTCTTCAGCAGCCTCCTCTATTGGACGGCCTACTCCTCCTCCTCGCTCGTCTGAACTCTCGACGGATCCTCTTCTCGCTGAATTCTGCCGGTCCTCTTCCTTTCAGAAATGTTGCGCCTGTTCTTGTCTTGTTGTGCCGTCGTTGTCTCCGCTGTTGGAACACCTTCACTGATCGGAGGATACACTGGAGACAGCACATGAACTGCTTGGGCGGCCGGACTTATGATTCGAGAGGCAGTTAGGTTTCTCCTCAATGTGATGTCAGCCATGGTTTTAAGAAGAAGAAACTTTTAGGATTGAATTGGGTGTGAAAATTTGCCGGAATGTGGATGTTATCGCGGGAAATTGCACAGAATGCGTTTAGGGATGAAGATATCGCATTTTTGCCTTAATTGGTTTCGATTAGCGATTTGAATGGGTGGGGCTCTTTTCAAATTTCAAAATTTTAAAAAACGTTCATTAATTATTTGTCTTATATGTTTAATCTTTTCATTTTAACACCATTTTACATGTTTAATGGATCTAACTGTGCCACGTCAGCTTCTCTAAATAAAAAAAAAAATGAAAACAGTTTCAAGGCCATTTTCTTAACGCGAAACCTTGGGATGGCCGTGTCAGTAAATATTCGTCTCAATACACTTCCGATGTAACAATCATACCGTTCTAATAGCCTTGAATAGGTTTTACATTGGGCTAGTGTTACAACTACACGATGGGTATAAGGTGCTCCAGTGATCTCAAGTTTAAGGAAACATGCACACAGCCATGTAGAAGATTTATTTCACAGACCACTGAGGTTACCATTCTATGTGGAATTCCTCTAGTGGGTCAGTCCGGTGAACTGGCCTATAACAAAGCACCCATGTGTTGTACCAGGTTGTCACTAAAACAACATTGACAAGTGAGATCAGTCACTAACTTTCGACAAGCTCGTCAACACTATGATACTACTGTATTACCTGTGCCCTTAGTTCGAACAATACTGGGCTATGATATTTCTAGAATGACTACCATATGTGATCCTAGGGTTCTCACTATCGAGTTGAACACTTGATACTCTCATCATAGTTCTACCATCTTAAGGAAATATATAAATACATATAATTATGAATTACATGATGTAGAAAAAAAATTTCTTTTTATTGATAAATAACATGATTTACAAGAGTCAATATTCAATAATTGATTGGATCTAGGCGCAATCTCTAACACCTACACTATAAATTCACATCAAAATCCAAAAACACAATGTATATGTTGGTAAAAAAATAGGGATAAAACCATTCAATCCTCTAACAATCTGATCAGAAAGTAGTTAAACTTTTTTCTCCTAATGATAAAAAGAAAATTATAACATAACCAAAAAGATTAATATTGAGATCAAAGTTTGTAATCCTTGATTGTCTATAACCAAACAAAAGGGCAATCAAAAATGACACCCAATAAAGTCTTCAATTAAAATCGGCCATATCATTCAATCAGCTTCCCTTAAAAAGCACACATCCAACTTCACTAAAGCTTCTAATCAAAACAATTTCATCTACAAAATCATAATTTCCAAAAAAAAAAATCCTCACCTATTCTTCAACAAACAGACGTAGAAACCTAGTAAGAAACAACCAAAGCCAACAACTTTACAACACAAAACTAAAAACAAAGCAATACCTTACAACATTCAACATAAAAATAAATAAAATTTCCATAAGACATAAATAAATAAATTGGTAAGAGGAGAATACCTTTTTTTTTTTTCTTCACCCGATTTTCTTCTCTTCTTTTATCTTTTTCTTCTTTCTTTTTTAATTCCTTTTGGGGGGCATGGGCTTCACTAGTTTGAATTTGAGCTGTTGTAGTTTGGGTTTCAGTTGTTGAGGGTAGGCCTGGTCAATGTTTCTTCAATTTTTTTCTTTTAATTCCAAGCCTACCCTCACAAGGCCTAGGTCCACCCCTGGCTACTACAACAGTTGAAAGGGTGTTCATTGTAATGAATCTTGTGAAGAATAGTTTGCGTAATCAAATGGGAGAGTGGATGAACAATTGCTTGGTGGTTTACATTGAAAATGAAGTTTTTGCTACAATTCATAATGAAGTTATCATTGAACACTTTCAGAATATATCGAAGCGGAAAATCATGTTAAATTGAAGATCTTCAGGTATACCATTCTAACTTGTTTTCATCTTTAAATAATCAATATTCATATATTCAGATCTTCAAGTATACCATTCTAACTTTATTTTTTAATCAGTATGTAGAGGATGTGCAGATCTTTAATCTAGACGATTAAGTTTTGATTTTAACGGCTAGATTTGGAGTTATACAGCTTGAAGTTTGACTGCTTCTGTGGTGATTTTAATCAATCTCTTTGTAAACTTTTATGTATTTTACTTGTGTTAGAGTTGTGATTGAGCTCTAAATTTGTGTGGAATTTTTTTGTTGGATTGTGGTTGCTATAAACTCATTTAATTATATTGGATTTAAGTGGATCGTTAGATTCTCGTGGTTTTTTACTCTTTTCACATTGAAGAAGTTTTTCGGAGTAAAATTTTTCTTGTGTTTCCTTGTGAATTAGATGTTATTTTCAATACATTTACTCAAGGTTTTGCTTCTCATAGATTTATTCAAATAAGAAAGTATTGTGTTATTGCATTCTTTCTTTTCAGCTTCTTGATATTGTAATATTCCTTTTTCTCAAGGTTTGTTGGTTTTTTAAAAGTTTTTACTGGTTGATTTACAAACAATGGCATATGTCGCGGAGGGGGCGCCTCAACAAAAATCCTGGGTCCACCACTAGCCTTCAAGGGATTCAAGGGAGGTAATTGATTAAATAGGAAACCTTAGAGAAGTTGTTTGAGGATTTCTATAACAATCGGTGGGAGATTGGGTTTTTGTCAAACCTTAGGGGAGTTAGCTGATAATAGGTCGTTATTTTATGTCTAGAGGGTTTGGGAAATTACTAGGNAGTAGACACTTTTAACCTTTGCCCAACTATGGCCATATTTGGGCCTGTCCCCCATTACATACTGCATCATCCTGTCATCAAACTTAAAATCATTAGGGATGCAGTCCAAGTCTTCTGTGCCGGATTGTTTTTGCTTGGCTCCTTTTGCTACAGATGTACCAATGCCCTTTTTCAATAAATTGCGATATGTCGATACTAGTGTTTGGCCAAAGGCCACATCGGTGATGGCACAATCGGGATACAGTAGATCACTATTGCTGGTTTGTCGCAGCCTCATCAGTGCCAATACCTAATCGATGTGCTACATCAAATAAAAACAACATGATAAGTATACAATACCTCATGGAAAACATAAGCAAAAATAACTCATCGAGTCGTGAAGCCAGCTGTCCATCATCAAAATCTTTTCAAACCAATCCCGAGAATAATCCTCGGTCTTACACTTCACAAGGGCATCACTTCCGGATTCATTGTAATAGGCGTAGAAGGGTTTTTTCTTTTCCTCCTCTATTGGCCTATACAAATCGACAGTGGACTCCGTTTTTGCTTGCCCGCTTCCTCCCCCTTCCTCCATTTGTACATCCCCGCTTCCTTCGCCTCCCGCCTCAACCTTCTCCATTATAACTGCCCCACTTCCTCCAGAAACCTCTTTAACCCCCTCAATTTTGGATTCTTCCTCAATTTTTTTCTTTGTTTTCCTCTTAATTCCACGTGTTAGTACAGTGTAAGGCAATTTCACAAACCTGCTCTTCTGGCTCTCTCTTTTCAGCCCAAGTTGCACTTTAACCGCCTTTAATACTCCACTAACTTCCTCCTCCACCCAAACAACTTTCTTTGCCACCTTATCCACTTTCTCCTCCACCCTTTTCAACTGCTCTTCCATCTTATCAAACAAACTCTTTATGAGGTCAACCACCTCACTCTCCTGACCTCGACGCCTCGGCAAAGCGATACTTGTTGTACCGGTTTACTGAGGCATACGAACCTCTTCCTCCCTCTCACCGATTGCGGCTTCATCCTCCTCGGCGTCAACCACATTCTCAAGCAGTGGCCCTGCAACTGCCCTCACATGTGTGACCCCTTGTAGGTCCCGCGTCAGGCGGTCTATCCCTTCATCCCTTTGATCCTCCAGTGCTCAGAAAGATGTGACATAGTGCTGTTGCGTTTCACCCCCAGTAGGGGTGAGGAAGGGACGGACNCCTAGTATAAAATTTTTAAATAGTTATATGTCTAAATGCTCAATAGTATAATGATAGGTACACACCTATATTTATGGCAAACTTTGAGGGTACTTTGTAAGTAATCCGGTGTATTATTCATCCTATATTGAAATACAAGTTATATATATAAAGAAAGAAAGAAAGCGAATAGCTATATTTATAGATGTGCTAGGGACGTGCAGAGAAGGGTGATGAATGAAAGGCGACCCCATGCACTGTGAAGTCATCTTAATATTCATGGGAGTAAACGACATGTTCCCACCCAAGGTTTGACGAAATCCTAAGTTGGTACGCCAAGTTCCATTTATTCCATATTCCCACCTCTAAAATAACATTGTTAACATTTTTTTGGGTAGTGAGGATGCAATTACCATAATTCCCTTAACCCTTAACCCTAAATTAATAAATTATATTTTAGCCCCTAAATTACTAAAATTATAAAATTAACCATCTCGTTTTGAAATTCCTTCAATTACACCCTCAGTGACTGCACACCGTCTCGATTTTCACTGGATCTAGGCTGTTTCCGATGACGGCAAAACCCCTGGTCACCTCCATCAGCTTCCCTATCGTTTTTCGTCCAAAACCCCTCTGATTCCCGACTCATTGACCTCTCCAATCGACGACGTCGTCAGGGTTAGGTTTTCATCATTCTTCGCCGAATTCTGGCGATGAAAATCTAATTCGACGTCACCACTACAACCAGCATCTCCTAATCTACAAAACCCCTATGTCCCAGCAACCGTTTAGTGGTCATTCCCCGGTGGAGATCAACGAACACTAGCCGCATGTGGCGGCTGTCGTGGCTGGCAATCGACGAGTGATAAGGGGTTGTCAAGGGTACGGTTTTGTAGAGGGGAGGATGAGGGTTCGAATGGTGGTGACAAGGGTGATTTTGGGTGGAAGAATCGCCGGAAAAAGGCGAAAAACGTCGACGATGAGGTTGGCTAACGTGTGCCGGAACTTTATCAGGGGCTGCGATCTGCTAATGTGCGCCTCCTCTGTGAAATGACCAATTTACCCCTGAGTCGTTATATCTAACCATTTTCCGTTACTTTAAGGGTAGGAATATGGAATAAATGGAACTTGGTGTACCAACTTAGGATTTCGTCGAACCTTCGGTGGGAACATGTGGTTTACTCTATTCATGGAGACTACTTTTGAAGTGGAAAGAGAGAGAAAGAGATAGAGAAAGATTCTTTTAAGTGACTATCAACTCCCTTCTTTCTATTCTATGTACTTATCCCCAAGTTGCACGCAGAGCAGTTTGTTTGATATCCAGGAAATTCATCATCCATTAAAGTAAAAGAACAGTACATTTTTAGTTGGACTTTAAGATAACCTTTTCCTTTGTTAATTTTATCCCAACACCAACACTTCTTCCTTTTTCTCTGACTTCTCTGACGTCGCACCACTGTCTCCTCTTCCCCTTCCTCTCTCTCTCTCTCTCTCTCTCTCTTTCTTTTCCTAACACGCTTCCCATTTATGGTGTCTTTGTTTTTTAATGATCACCCTTAACACTCCACTCAACTTCATTTCAACATTTCCATTACCACTACTTCAACTTCTTATGCTGATGGTATGACCCTCTGTTTCTTTCTCACCTCTTAATTACTTATTTGTTTTTTAAACACTCACCCTTCTCTTTCTTTTATTTTCTGATTCTGGGGTTATCATGATGTAGATGCATGTTCTCCAAATGCTTTCTGAATTTTAATATCTTTGGAATGTCTGCCTTTATACTATAAATTGTTCTAATGTCTTTTGAATTTTCATTAAACATCATATGTTGCTTATAATGGAACCTTAATTTTCTGTAAATATAGCTGGACTAAGATAAATGATGTGTTTTTGTGTATTACTTTGTGCTGAGTTCTTGAATTCTCTTACCTTGATGGATTGTTGTTTTCATTTTTCTGTCTCTCATGCCTATTGTTGAATTTCACTCTGCAAATCTTCTAAGCAAAATTATATTTAGCACCTTTGCTGCAACTTTTGTTTTTCTTGCTTTATTCTCTGGGATTCCTTTAATTCAAGTTCATTAACTGTCTAATTTATGTTTGCTTGTTTTTAAACTTATGTGAAAAATTAACTTTAAAATCTTAAACTAGGGAATTGAAGTTTAGATTGATAATCTGTGAGATACTTGCTTTTCTCCTCCATCAATTTGATTTTTGTTTGGTGCTGCAGTACATTCTATACTGCATTTTCTTTTGTAAAATTAATTTCTGTGAACTTTGAGGAGTAGTCTTTCTTTTCTGTTGCTATTTCATAAGTTTTTGTCACATATTGTACATCATTCTCAAGAATCAAATATCCTCCACACTTTTACTGTTCTTTTAACACAAATTATAACTTTCCGAACCCTATGTACATCTTGATTGTGCAACGCATAATGATCATGTATCAATAATTTAAACTACCTAACTCTATTATGTATCAATGACAGATGAGATTGGATCTTTGGTCCTGTATTTTAGGAATTTTTCTCTGATTAGACCATCACAAGCAATAAGTTTTCAGACTTGGGACTTGTTTAGGTTAAAAAATTGTTAATTTTGAGTATTTTTTCATGCCACTTTAAGTAGTTTATGTGCTTCATATACTTGGTTTGCTGATTAAAGTAGAGTAGTTATAGCTTTGAACAAGTGACCTTATTTGTTGCGAGTATGAAGTTCCTTAGTTTCCAGGCTCTGTGTCTCGTTTATTCCTCAGTAGTAGCTTCCAATTTCTCTATCAGTCAATAACTATCAGCAGTTTTGGTCATTGAGCCTCCTCTACTGCTCATTCTGTTGGTATTAACTATTTTTCTTACATACTTTTGCTCATTTGCCATGTTATTGAAATTCTTGTATGTTAGGAGATTCGGAAATATTAAAAATTAGAGTTTATTTTCTACTGATTAATAAACAAAACAGAGGAATTGACTTTCTGTAGTTCTTCTAGCAACCTGCCATTTTTCTAGAGGAAGGGGAAATGTGGTGTTCATTGTATTGAAGCAACTTTATAAATTTCAGTCGTTGCTTTATGTCAAGCCACTAACTAGCACTTTGTGTGTGTGTGTGTTTTTTCTCTCTTTCATTATTGCGATATTATCCTGAGTGCAATATGTTCTGTGTTCCTTCCTTCAAATTTTTTTTCGCTTTTAGCGGGTGAGAAAATATTAGAGAATGAAATTTCAGTGTCCTAACAAACCAACAGAAACCACTGAAAATTTGTTCATGATAGATGGTTCATTTCCTCTAATAATTGGGAACTCGTATTATGAAGCTTCAACTTTCCTGCATCCCAATATTCTCACATATCAGACTAGAAGGATCCCCTTTCTCCCTACCAAAAGTATTCCTATTTCTCTTTTTTGCAAATAAGATGTATGACTGCCCAAATTCCAGCGCTCTCACCATGAATCAAACAGTTTCACATTCATTCGCTATGTAGCTCAAGATATCTCAATACCCATCCTACTTTATTATATTCCGACTAATTGAGTGTTTCCTCTAAATAGTAGAATACACCCTTCTATTTTACCACTGTTTAAATGATGGATTCTACCATGCTGTGGTATATTACAGTGTACTGTTTTTTGGAACACTTGATGATCTCAAAACTAACTAAACCACGGGATTCTAAATGTCTCTTGTTTATTGGTAACATGCCCGAGTATTGCCCTATCAAATGCCGTAAAAAGCTTGGCCTACATTACTGGACACCAAGTTGTTATCATTGAGACGATTAAGTCCAGTCCTAACAACTGCCATTAGACAACACAGATAGGATCAAAACTAAGGAAATTAGGGAAGTATTTCCATATCTCTCAGTTACCAAAAATTAATTGTTGGCATTTGCTTTACGATAGTTTTGTGTTGCTATAAGTTTCTCTAGATCCAGGAATACTCATCTAGAATTTAGATATCCATAAAGCTTCCGTTTTGCACTTGATGCTCTTGACGCAATTAAAGACTTGTTATAGCAACACTCTTAACATGCCTGTGCATTGCTGCAATATTCCCAGTCTCTCAAATATTTTGAATAAATGTTTGATGCATATGGACAGAGTGAGGGAGAATTCTCAAAGCACTTGTGTCACACCTTGAGGTCTTTCATTTGCTTAATGTATGGATATCATATTTTAAATAAAATATAAAAGTTCTTGTTAAAAAATCCTTTCATTGGTACTGCATCTGTCTGCTTTTGCTTTTCAATATTTTGAAAATATAGAAAAAGAAACGTAACAATAAGATATGTATGGTTTTCCCCACTTTCTCTTGCCCTTGTGAGCATTGGTTTCAAATGATTTAATAGAGTGGCATATAGTTCTTTTCTATTCTGGTTTCAGCAGGCAGGAACACAGTTTGTTTGATCACTGCACATACAATATATAATTCTGCTGAAAATTATCTGTTACATATATGTGGTTGAATATGAATTTGTCTACTTAATGAACTTATTCTCTGGAAAATATGTACCAGTAATTTTTCTTTCTGTTAGAATTCTTCTTTAACGATTAGAGAATGATATGTGGTGAAGACATTATTGTCGCCAAATAGAAATTATTTGAGGTTTCCTTTTTATTTTATGCTTTTTTGTTGTTTTTGTGTACAGCCTAATTTCCTTTTTTTAATTATAAAATTCAAAATGAAGTGTAAAATTGCTAGTCTTCCTCTGCAGTTGTTCTCTTCCTAAATCATTTTATTGATGTATCTTAAGTGTATGTAATAATCATCTATCTATTTTTCATGCAGTTGCAAGCATTAACGGTTTTGTTTCAAGTCCTTCTAAAACTCAATTCATTTCTATATCAAAGGTTGCATTGAGCGTTGATTTTCCAATTGTAATGTCCTGCTCGCAAGACGTTGCCTTCTATGTTAGTAATTTTAAATTGCAATGAACTAAGCATTCATCATATCTTGAAAAATGCAGATGAACATTATGTAAATGCAGCAAAAGATTATTCGGACTTCACCATTCTGGCATTGCATATCTAGAATGTAATCTAGCTCTTCGCCTCAAAATTTCAATTCAACCATGAACCCAGAAATTGACCTTGAAGTGGAAGCTTTCTCTGAAAATGATTCTGATGTTAGCAGCCAAGTAGCTTCCAACCTATCAAACCAAGAAAATTCTGCAACTCCCTCCAATGACAGCCTCACTAACTCATCCAATCTCACTAATCCTTTAGAGATTCAATCAAATTCAGATCCAGTTTTACTTGATTTAACTCTTTGCTTCAATAACAATGAGTCAGGAGCAAGGGATTCTGTAGGACTTTCATTGTCGAGCACAAGTGAGAGTAGCAATGAACCTGTCACTCAAACTACGGCAGCAGCCATTCCGCGAGTGTTTTCCTGCAATTACTGTCATCGAAAATTCTTCAGCTCCCAGGCACTTGGTGGCCATCAGAATGCACATAAGAGAGAAAGAACACTTGCAAAACGAGCTATGCGAATAGGGATATTTTCTGAGAGGTACTCCAGCTTAGCATCTCTGCCTCTTCATGGCTCTTCCTTCAGGTCTTTGGGGATCCAAGCTCATTCATCAGTGCATCAACACTATACACCACCCGTGCGATCACCAGATGTTAGGAGCAATGCAAGATTTGAACACAGGTATCCTGGTCTCCCAATATTCGTGGAGGATGATGAGGCAGAGTTGTTATGGCCAGGTAGTTTCCGTCAGGTAGCTGAGGCGGGCAATACTCATCCAAGTTTTACAGCAGCAGGAAGTTCAAGTATGAATTTTTTGGAAGTTGCTCCAGCAGTGAACTTGGATAATTCTGCACCTGATCTCACACTCAAACTTTGACCAGTTTGTGTATTCTTACTGGCTTTGGCAGCTCTTATATGTCATTCTCTCTTTGTACAAAGAGATGTGCATGTGCCAGGAAGAGCCTTTTTAGTACTTTTCATGTTGTAATACTTAAAGCTTGCTAGTGTATAAGGGCTTTGTAAGGGTTCTTCTAGAGCTCCTCTGCTTGTCATGATCCATGTAATTGACTGATACTTTTGCAGATTTGTCAAGTAGATTGAATAAAAGACCATAATTTCTTACTTCCGTTCAGTTCTTTATTTGCTTCAGTGATTGTGTACGCTGAAAAATCAGTTCTATTAACTTACTCCAATCTTTGTGTAGTGAACAAACTGTAGTTTTTCAGCCCTCATGGAATTTCATTGGTGTATAAATTCTCATAATGCAACCTTAATTCTTAACTTAAAAATAACATATAAGAAATACACAAGATGATACTTGATGATATTGGGAGCGAAACCAAAGTCTTAAGGGTTACATATTTTGTAACGTTTCTAAACAGTTGATCATGGATATCCTGTTATACATCTAGGAAATCAAAATCCCTGGGCCAACCACTTTCATGGTTTTCAAAAACAAATAAAAAGATAAAATTATCCAACAAAACTCACTTACTTTCTAATGAAACAAGTTAGGATCAATTTCACACACAATAAAGGGGCGATAGCGAGCTAATATGGTAGAAATCTCCACAATCAAATGATAACATTTCACTGAGAATTTGGTACACTTGTACCAATCACAATCGTCTTGGGGATGCCTAGGAGTAAGATCAAATCATACAGCAGATTAGAAAACTTTCATTCATGCAGAAAATGCTCATTTAATATACTACATAAGCATAAGCAAATTGCAGTAAGTTCACAAAATATTAATGATATCCAAAAATTGAAAATTTATCATACAAAAAAATTCGACATTCAACTCAAAAATAAAACAGAAATTATACATCTGTTTCCTTTCACTCTTTTAACATTTCCCGTAAACAAGAATCTCTAAGATTTGTACAGAATTCAATTGAAGTAACTAAAAACCTGCCTATTGAACCACATAGTAATAAAGCTTTGAACACAAACAACTAAAAGATTCAGCCCCTCTGATGAGAAAATTATGATTTTGCTATAGGTTCACAGTTATGTTATCAAGGAGATAGCAAAATTGCAATAGTGAAGCTGAATTTTAAACCACCGATGTAAATTGATCAGTCAATGCCCAAGCTCGAATAGGGTTCATAGCCACCCTGACAATCAGAAAAGATCCGAAATGAATCTACTCCCAGCACTACCATCTTCAAAGTGAATGATAAATCTATGTACAAATTATCGCAACTCCTCAAACTAAAGAAAATTCCAGCTAAAATATATATAGTAACATTATTATTGAGATTACCACTGGACAAGCCAGACAATGAGCAATTAACACATTCAATAAATCCTTCAAAAATTGGGCAGGATTACAAATTTACCAGGCTTTTTTTTAATTTTTTAATTTTTTTTATTTTGTTGCTCAAACTTTTTATTCTCTTCTATATCAAATGTAGGGTTCAGAAATTTCAGCTAATCAATATAGGCAATCCTTGTATTCCTCGCTAAAGAATGGAATGAAAGCAAACAACTGAGAGCACATCAACCAAATCATGAATGGAGAAAGAATGAATTAATTTCATTTTCTATTTTGGTGGCATGAACAAATTTCATAAGTTCTGTACTAATCCAATTTTACTGAAAAATGCTACTCACTGAGCAGTCATCATGAACACGCCATATGGTCTCCCCTAGAAGATTCGCAACTGATAGGATAGTCAGCTGAGGAAAATAGTTCTGCTCCAACACAGGAATGGTATTTGTGATGATAACTTCTTGAAACAGGCCGCTTGACAACCTCTCTATTGCAGGAGGACTGTAGATAAGCAATAAATAAATACAATTTTTGGTACAAACAATTACAATGACTTTTTTATTATGCGAAGTCCAAGTCTTGTCATTCAATAAAATCATAATCAAATTTATAGAGGAAACTAGCAGTGTTTTCATATATATATATAATGAAAATCATATTTGAAGCATTTAAATAAAATAAAAAATTCGTTGTTGTATTCTAGTAGTCAGCTAATCTCCCAAGTAAATTTGTAGTTTTCACCTACTCCAAAAAGATGGTAAAGCGACTTTAACCCCCCATGCATTAAAAAATTTAACTAACAGCATAATTTCAAAACTACTGTAGTTGGTTGACTAATTTACTAACCGAGCATCAAAATTACTAAAAGAAGCATCAATAAATAGATATATAAATTTTAGCATTTTATGAGGACCATAACTTAACACATAATTTTACATCAAATTTAAACCTTTGGAGTAAAACACAAAATGAAGGGTGAAGAATTATTATCATGTCATAGTAATTTCTTTTTGTCTATCCAAATTATAAATTTTAGCATTTTATGAGGGACAAGATCAACCCCATAACTTTACAAATATATTTACATCAAAATTAAGACTTTGGATTAAAAAATAATGAAGGGTGAAGATTTATTATCATTATCTCATAATTATCTCTTTTTCTCTTATCCTAGTTATTTCTTCAATATCTCTTTCATATATCTTCTCTTTCCTATTTAATTCACCTATATTCTCTCTCCTATTTATTTTTTTCATTATTTTCTCCTTTCCTATTATCATCAACCTGAAGAAATATAATCATTCTTCTTTTGTTTCTTTACATTTTTATATTTAAACTAGTTAGCAATATTACTATAGTGTTTATTTGCAATAATTCATTCTCATAAATATATGCTTTTAAAGAATAGTAAGGTATATGATAAATTATTTATTTTAATTGCTAGACCAAGGAATTCATTTTATTTTATTTTTTTACTTTATCTCTATTAGCTTAGATAAGGAAAATAATATAATGATGAAAAAGATAATCAAATAATCACTATCTATCTTGGTTCGACTTACAGTAAAAACCTAGCATCAAATTTGTATTAACGAAGGCTAAAAATATTTTGATATCATAAAAAAGTATTTTATAATTATGAAGTGTATTCAGCATCAATGAAAAGGAAAAAAAAAATGTTTTAGTTAAGAAAGAGTTGTGAGGTTTAAGGAGAGCGGAGAGAGAAGTGAAAAGGAAGGAAAGATCAGAGAAAAAGAAGAAAAACATTAAATGCAATCATAAGTAGTTGTGCGTATTTACTGTTCCGATGTCATTAAATTTCTTCTATATCTGAGCCATAGATCATTCTGTAATCCAAAAGATTAAATTTGATGTAACAATATCTGTAACCTAAGGGGCTATTTATCTTGCCCCTTCTATAAAGGAACAAAAGATGATCTTAGACTTAAGGATCCAGGTACCTGAAAACAGCATGGGTAGTGCAAGCATAGACTTCCCTGGCCCCCTCTTGATGTAACAGAGCTGCACCTTTGGCAATTGTTCCTGTAACCCAAAAACCAATTAGTCACTTAGAAAAAGAACAAATAGCAGTGATCAGGATGATAACATTAGAAAATAAAAGGAAAGATACTATTTAAAATAAATCATCTGTTGCATGCTTTTCCTATTTAATGAAAACGGAAAGCAATTAGATTTTGTGCGAAGCTGACCAGCTGTGTCAATCATGTCATCCACCATAACTGCCACCTTTCCCCGCACGTCACCAATCAAATTCATCACCTGCAAAACAAGATCAAGCACATGATAGGAACTTCAATAGAAATCAATCAACAAAGCAATTCCAACAATTCCTGAACACACCAAAATAACAACAGAAACAATTATATGTATATATTGATCTGAAATGAGAAACAAAGATGCAAGAATATCCAAAAAGAACAATAATAAGCAGTAAAATAGGTACTAGCAATTCGAGGAGCTAGTCGCCTCCCCCCAACATTCCCAAAAGTGATAACATGCCCTGTTCATGGTTTTCCCCCCCTTATATACACAAGTGGAGTCACATAATATCCCTTCTTGGGTCCATGTGGACTATTCCCCTAACTAACTCTTATTTGTCCCTATTGTCCCTTTCCTTCTTCTTCTTGTAAATCTTGGTTATAGGTGGTCTATCAGCACATATAGGTATAGAAATATTAAAAACACTACTTTTTATCATGGGAAATCAGGATATTGTATTAACCCATTTGAGGCACAAGAAACTGCATATGAAGAGAATCTGACCTCCGCAACATTATGCCCATGGCGCCTTTTATCAACAATGGCTAGAGGTGCATCAGATAGTTTTTTGGCAAAAGCACGTGCTCTCGCAACACCCCCAACATCAGGTGAGACCACTACCAAATCATCAGAACATATAGTCTTGCTGGCCAGGTAGTCAAGTATCACTGGCTAAAGTTCACAAAGAGATAAAGAAGGACAATCATTAGCCACTGTCAACATTACAAGAGGAAATGAAAGAAACATAAGAGTATCATTTATTTTGATTGTTCATACATGTGAGAATGCATTAAGTATTTTCACACACTAAATTATGCCATGAAAGCAACAAATTTAGCTTTGGCAGTAACAACTTAATAAGTTAACAGCTAAATAAACCCAATTATAATAAACTGACATACATAAGAAAGAAGTCATATCATTTATACTATAGCCTTTTCTGAAGGAGCAAACTTATCTATATTCAATTCTGTACCATATTTTTTAGGTCCTCAACACTCCCCACCATTTAACACTTGAGATAATGCCCAAGTATTTTGAAATTGTCTTCATTTTCTAGCATCAACCCCTATGAATACTGAGGACTAAAACCCAAACAGAAAAACAAGAAAACTGATTATTACCTGACCATAGACATGATCCACAGGAATATCAAAGTAACCCATTGACTGCCCAGAATGAAGATCACACGCAAGAACACGGTTTGCACCGGCCTCTGTTATTAAGTTTGCAACAAGTTTGGCGGCTATAGATTCACGCCCTTGAGTCTGAAAACAGTAGCACACCAATATATGAAACAAATATTGAATTTGAGATTATAAAATCTCCCTAAAATGACTTCCACAACATGGATCATATAATGCAAATTGCCACTCACTCGGTGGATGTAATATAACCCTTTTATACCTTTCTATCAGCACGAGCATACCCAAAATACGGAATAACAGCAGTAATATTTTTGGCGGAAGCCCTACGACAAGCATCTATCATTATAAGAAGCTCCATAAGATTCTCATTAGCGGGAGGACAAGTGGGTTGTACAAGAAACACATCACAACCTCTAACACTTTCTTGTAACTGAACATAAATTTCCCCATCAGCAAAACGTTTTATCTTAATCTTTCCAAGCTCCAGACCCATGTAACAAGCGATTTCCTATTCAATACAAAAATCAAAATAACCCATTACGTATCACCAAATTAACACAAATAAATTTGTCAACCAATTTGAGTTAATATAAACCTGAGAGAGAGCGGGATTAGCGGTGCCAGAGAATATACGAAGCCTAGTATCGTTGGTGTTTGACGAAATGTCTAAATGAGATTTTGAAGCCAAAACATCGTTATTACTGAACATGGGGGTGCATGGCTTTCCATTCTCAAACTTCAAAGATTCAGCAACATTACATCTCTAACAAGAGAAAAATAGATATGTAAACAAACAAAATCAAAGGTAGAGAAAGAGGATAAGAAATTAAGTGGGAAGGGAAATTGAAAGCTACTCACGACGCGATGTTGAAAAGGGATGCGAAAGCCAGTCTTGTTGCGGAGGAAACTCAGGCTGGTTGGGGAAGTGGAAAAGTGAAGAAGAGAAGTCATTTTTTATGAGGATTTTTGAAGAGAAGAAAGGAGAATCAAAATGGGTTTTTGGTCATGGCTTCAGACTTCTTAGCTGTAGGGTAAAGAAGACAATTGAAGAATCGGTTCAAGTTGTGCATATATCTTCTATCACCTTTTTTTGGTTATTCACTAATTTGCAATTTATTTATTTTTAAGATTTAAGAGAATTTTGAAAACTAAACACCAGATTTTGAATTTTGAAAATAAGGGCAGTTTGGGAATGCTGACCAACTTTGAAAATGATTTTCAATGTGTTTGCTATTTTTATAATTATTGTGATTTTTAAAATCTATGATTGTGTTTGGTGAATTAGATTTTGAAATTATTGTTAGATGTATAATGATAAAAAAAAAAAAAAAAAAGACATTTTATTTCTTAAAGTACTTTTATTTTATATTCAAAATTGGTATTTTGATAAGTATTTAATAAATATTTATTAAAAAATTAAATTAAATAAATCATTACTCATTTAATACAGTAGAACCTCTTTATAGTGATACTCTATATAGGAATAACCTCCATGTAGTCATAAAAACTTTCGGTCCCAACTTGGGTCAGTTATAAATAAGAATAAATTTCATATTGTAATAAGTTATAATTTTTCTAAGTCCCGTCTTAAGGAACTTGCTTCTACATAGTAATAATTATATGAATATTACAAAAAATATATGTTATGTTACATTAAAGGTTTAAGATGAAATAAAATATTTATCTAAAGTTGTTTGGGATAATTATTTATGTTTTAGAGTTTTTACCACGTCTTTTATTAAAGCCAAAATATTTCTAGCTCTCAAACGTGTTTAGAGCTTCTTGGCACGAAACTTTTGGTATTTCCGTACTATCATCCTCAGGATCATCTCCTTTATCTTCTTGTTTAATTACAGTAATGATTAATTTCTTCTTCAGTTAAAGCATATACAACTTATTGCTCATTTGGATGATTAAGGAAGACATTAATATCTATTTGATTAGTATAGTGAAGTTGTCGAATCTGATCACTCAATCTTGCAATGACTCTTTGATATCCATTTCCGTACTATCCTAATGCTACTAAAATTATGAATTGAAATCCTAATAATACCAAAACATGAATTATAAATAAAAAATCAGAACAATAATTTTTAAATCAAAACAATAATTCTTGTAACTACACCTCTATTAAGTTATAACCTCCTCATAAAAATAAATTTAGTTAATCCCAACGTTATGATTATAGAGAGGTTCTACTGTATAATTTACAAGATTCAAAATATTGGATTGGTTGACTTTGGTCAACTAGTAGTCAAACAAGTTAGCCACCGGAGATTGGTGGTCAATGTCAGGAAATGGTGGCACGTTGAAGGCACAGTTGGTTCTATTAGGATCGACGAATCCCCACCTATAGGAATTTATTAATTTCACCAGATTTTGACACCATTTTTTACCACATAAGGCAGCAAAAGTTTCAATCGATTCGTGTTAGGGCTGCATATGAGCCGAGCTGAGCCGAACACTACAGTGTTCGAAGCTTGGTTCGTGAAAATTTGACAAGCTCAAGCTTGAGCTTGGGTTTGACGAGCTCTGAAAACTAGGCTTGAAGCTCGAGTTCGTTAAACATTTTGAGCTCGAGTTCGGCTTGCGTACGACTCGGTTAAGAGTCCTCAATCCAAAGTAATCCACCAACAATCCTTCAAAACAACCTCAATCCAAAGCTAACCCACTAAAGATAACCCCAAAAAAAGGCTAATCGTCACCAACCATTGTCAAATCCAAAGCCAAACAACTGCAAATATATCACTAAAAATTCCACCAGTTGTGAAAGAGAGAAGAAAAGAGAAGAGGAGAGAAAAGAAAAGAAAAGAGAGAGAAGGAAAGAGATGGAAGAGCGAAGGAGAAGAAAGGAGGAAAAAGATGAAGAAAAGAGATGGAGAAGGAAAAAGAAGAACAAAGTGTCGACTGGTCGCTAGAGCAAGAAGATAGGGTTTAGGAATTGGGATAATTTATATAGGATATAGTAAATTAAATTTAACCCCCTAATACTTAAAAAAATAACACTTATATATTTATTATCATTACATAAATTATCATAAATATTTTAAATATTTACATATATATTTTGTATTAACACCCATAAATTCATAGTGGAATGAGGGTTTATTGTAATATATAATCAATATAAATATGTGATTAATTTAAGTTTAATTAAGCTATTATGTCATTAAATTTGTCATATTATATATCACTTGATTATACAATATGTTATGTTCATAAATTTATCATATTATATTTAATTAAGCTATTATATTATTAAATTTGTCATGTTATATATCACTCAGGGATACAATATATTATGTTCATCAATTTACCATACTATATTTAACTAAGCTATTATATTATTAAATTTGTTATGCTATATATAGCTTAATTATACAATATGTTATGTTCATCAATTTACTATACTATATTTATTATTTATTAATTGAAATGTTATCTTATAATATTTAATTATTGATTACATTTGGAAAAATATGAAACTATTATGTTATTGGATTTACTATATTATATATTACTTGATTATACAATTTATTATGTTATTAAATTTGTTATGCTATGTATCATAATAATTTATTACTTTTTAATTAAAATGTTATATACTTATATATTTAATTATTGATCACATTTGGAAAAAAAAAAAAAATCCAAACATATTATATATATAAGAAAAACAAAAGTATCATAATATTTTATTATTGATTACCATTAAAAAAAATTCACCTAAACTAAACCAAACATAATATAAAAAAGAAAGAAAATGAAAACAAAAGTATATAAAAATTATAATAATGCATACCATGTTTTTCGAACATAAACGAACGAACAATCGAACAGATTGTTTGCGAACGGATGAATCAGTCGAACGTATAATGTTTGCGAACATAATCGAATAAACAACNTATGTTATGAAATTACCAAAATGATAGGTTATCATATATTTATTATCATTACATAAATTATCATAAATATTTTAAATGTTTACATATATATTTTGTATCAACACCCATAAATTCATAGTGAAATGAGGGTCTATTGTAATATATGATCAATACATATGTGTGATTAATTTGTTATATATATAATGTGTAATTGTTTATATAAAAAATTATTATCATGCATATATTAATCATAGGTTAAATATGTTGTGAAATTACCAAAATTATAGGTTATCATATATTTATTATCACTACATAAATTATCATAAATATTTTAGATGTTTACATATATATTTTGTATCAACACCCATAAATTCATAGTGGAATGAGGGTCTATTGTAATATATGATCAATACATATGTGTGATTAATTTGTTTTATATATATATAATGTGTAATTGTTTATATAAAAAATTATTATCATACATATATTAATCATATGTTAAATATGTTGTGAAATTACCAAAATTATAGGTTATCATATATTTATTATCATTACATAAATTATCATAAATATTTTAAATGTTTACATATATATTTTGTATCAACACCCACAAATTCATAGTGGAATGAAAGTCTATTGTAATAAATGATCAATACATATGTGTGATTAATTTGTTATATATATATATATAATATGTAATTGTGTATATATAAAATTATTATCATACATATATGAATCATAGGTTAAATATGTTATTAAATTATCAAAATTATAAGTTATATATACATTATTATCTATATATATATTTCGTATCAACACCTATAAATTCATAGTGGTAAGGGTTTATTTTAATATATAATCAATACAAATGTGTGATTAATTTAAGTTTAATCAAGCTATTATATTATTAAATATTTTGTCATACTATATATCACTTGATTATACAATATGTTATGTTTATAAATTTGTCATATTATATTTAATTAAGCTATTATATTATTAAATTAGTCATGCTATACATTACTTAATTATACAATATGTTATATTCATCAATTTACCATACTATATTTATTATTTATTAATTGAAATGTTATCTTATAATATTTAATTATTGATTACATTCAGAAAAATATGAAGCTATTATTTTATTGGATTTACTATATTATATATCACTTGATTATACAATCTATTATGTCATTAAATTTGTCATGTTATGTATTATAATAATTTATTACTTTTTAATTAAAATGCTATATACTTATATATTTAATTATTGATGACATTTGGAAAAAAAAAAAAAAAAATCCAAACATATTATATATATAAGAAAAACAAAAGCATCATAATATTTTATTATTGATTACAATTAAAAAAAATTCATCCAAACTAAACCAAACATAATATAAAAAAGAAAAAATAATAAAAAATATAAATATAAATTATAATAATGCATATCATGTTTTTCGAACATAAATGAACGAACAATTAAACAGATTATTTGCGAACAGATTGATCAATCGGACGTATAACATTCACGAACATAATCGAACGAACAAATCATGTTCGAACTCGATCGAACATATTATCGAACGAATATCAAACTGTTCGCGAATAGTATCGAACAGTTATCGAACGAACATTGAGTTGTTCGCGAACTGTTCGATTCGTTTGCAGCCCTACCTGCGGTCGAACCATTAATTTCATCATCACACACATAAAACTAATTGAATTTTAGTGATGACAAAGGAAAACAAATATTGATATATAGTTTTAATTGTATTTCTTCTATCTCTTTTTGTTGATATTTTTTTTATGTTACATACATATATCGAAAACAGGTTGTTGTTGATTATAACAAATTTTATTTGTATCACAAATATCATCTAATGTTTGTTGCCGAACCATGTAGCTTTAGTAAACCATTTATAGTATGTCGAACCATTATTATTATCCTTAAGAGGGCATTTGGATCATATAATGTTTTATTATAGGGAAATATTATATTAACGGAATAAAATATCACCTTGAAGATTACTGGGAATGTTTAGAAAATGTGTTTGGTTGGTTCGAATAAATTGGTGAATAATATGTTTGGTTGGGAGGATAAATGGGTGGGTATGTTATGTAGATTACTAAATTGCACTCCTTTTTAAATATTAACATAACAGCATTTTTTATTATTATTTTTTGAATAATTTCTTTTAACCCCCAACTCTTCAGATTTAGCAAAAACACCATAGTAACCAAAAACGTTTTAAACTTTATAAAAACACCCCTACCCACCCTAAGCCATTGTCGACAACTAGCCACCACCACTGGCAATGCCACAAATCTGGCTGTGATGCCGGCACTGCCACAGATCTCGCCGTGAAACACTGTCGTTTCACGACCAAAGATCTAGCTGTTTCACGACCAGATTAGTAATCGTTTCACGGCCACATCCTTGGCCGTGAAACGACCATAGATCTGGCCGTGAAACAGTCAGATCTGGCTTTTTTTTTACCATGGATCATAGATCCATGATCGGAAAAAGCCTCACTGGCGCACGACCGACCATATACGGCTGGTCGTACACCATTGTGGCAACTTTTGGCAGCCTCCGACGGCGGTCAACGGTGGTTGCCGATGGTGGCTAATTCTGGGTATAATGGCATTTATGTAAATAATGACAATAACAAGGGCAATGTCGTCCGAAAAATTTAAAAAGTGAGGACAAAAGTGTCTGCATGAGTGATTGGGTGTTTTGTAAATATTGTTGGAAACTATGTATATATAGTCAAGGGTATATATGTAATTGTAGTGTGTGTATATATTTGTTAGGTCATACTGTTGAGAGAATTAAGTCAAATAAAAGTTGAAAACAAAACATGATATCAGAGCTTATCATTTTCCATGAGCCATTTTTTTCAAGTTTTATTATCACTTTCTATTTTCTCAGGTGGATCCTCAATTAAATGGTCTCCCATGTCAATGCTGGACACATATCGTCGGATAATCCACTTCCATTGAATATAATTCATTTTTGCCAATAACTTTCGATAAGTGATTTTGGTGGAGGAAGTGACAATTTCAGTCACCATCTTCTTACCGTCCTCTGCCATACTGTCTAGCAATTGACAATGTCAAATAACTCCTAACTCCACAGATTCACAACAACCTCAACACCAAACAACCCAAGCAAGCACAAAAGCTTCCCAATCTTAAACAACCAGAAAGAGGCTAGCCATAAGGATTCACAACAACTCCAAGCAAACACAAAAGGATTCACAACAACTCCACACTCACCGCACCAAACAACAACAGAGAAGAGAGCAACCAGAGGAGAGATTGCTGGAACAGAACCAACATTCGCTAGAAAGGGAGAAACTGAGAACATAAGTCGTCGGAAAGAGAGAAACAAAGGCCAGATGTCACCGGAGATATCAGAGGAAGTCGAGGTTCGTCGAATAGGTTCATACATCGTCGGAAAGAGAGAAACTAAGGGCAGACGTCGCCGGAGAGAGAGAAACCATGGACAAAGATGTTCAGACGTTGCCGAAAATCGCTGGCCGTCGGAAAACAGAAACAAAGAAATGGGTACAAGGGTTCACGCGTCCCGCTCTGATACCATGTTTTGTTTTCCAGCGGCCGGCGATCTCCGACGACGTCTCAACATCTTTGTCCATGGTTTCTCTTTCTCCGGCGACGTCTGCCCCCAGTTTCTCTCTTTTCGGCGACATCTGCTCATGGTTTCTCTCTCTCCAGCGACATCTGCTCATGGTTTCTCTCTCTCCAGCGACATCTGCATTTAGTTTCTCTCTTTTTGACGACATCTGAACTTGTTCGATGAACCTCGACTTCCTTTGTTATCTCTGACGACATCTTATTGGGATACAGTCCTCCATATTCTGAAGTATCTAAAAGGAGCCCTTGGACGTGGGATTCTTTACAGTGATCATGGTCATAATAAGGTAGAAGGTTTTTCAGATGCAGATTGGGCAGGATCCTCTGTGGATAGACGGTTTGTGACTGGGTTTTGTGTTTTTGTTGGAGGGAATCGTATTTCTTGGAAAAGTAAGAAGCAACCGGTTGTAGCTAGGTCAAGCGCAGAGTCTAAGTATCGAGCTATGGAACAAGTTACTTCTGAGCTTATATAGACAAGACATCTTCTTAGAGAAATTGGGTTTTGTGATCCAGGGACTATGAACTTGTGGTGTGACAACCAAACAGCCATACATATAGCAAACAATCCAGTCTTTCACGAGAAGACTAAGCATATAGAAGTGGATTGTCACTTTGTACGAGAGAAACTTGAACAAAAGCTAATTATTACTAATCATGTTGGAACAGGGGAATAACCGAACAACTAGCTGACATCTTCACGAAGTCTCTAGTTGGTAAAAGGGTAATGTAATGCTTTCTTTCTAGCTAGTATACTCGGAAAATAATTAATAAATAATAAATCTCATTAACAATATATATAAGAAAATTTTCTCTTTAACATATTTTAGGGCTTTTTCATGCTCTTATGAATATATATGCATGTAAATGGTTTCATGCTTATAATTCTTTCTAAATTTACATATTTAAATGCAATTATGCATTATGGAATGCCAACATGTCATTCTCTATCATCTACAAACACATCCCAAGGTAACACATAATCATACTCATACATGCACTTCTTCTTGGCATTTCATCAAATAATTCATGTGCACAAATCAACACTAATTTGGCTACACTTCTATCTCTATTTTAGGCCACCAAAAACTTGGAATAAACTCCTCCATAATTAACTCCAAATCTGCCCAAAATACACACTTCAAAATTTTCACTTCAACTCTTCCAAATCTCAACCAAACATTCATCAAGTATCACATACACCAACCCAACTTCTCATGGATAGATTCTAATTATTATTCAACACCAAATCCATCAACAATTCCACATATAACATATATATATGCACAAAGAAAATTCTCTACACAACATAACTTAAATCACACTTAGGGTAGGATTTACTTACCTTTGATATGAGCAAATTCAACCCTTTAAGAATCTCCTTTGATCAAACTCTCTTCCTCTTAAATCCTATGAGCATAAACCATCAAAATCAACACTTTAAAAACTAAAATTCACTTCTTAGTGCAAGGATCTTACCTATAGAAGCTTAAGATTGAAAATCCACTAAAAAACACCCAAAACCTTTGAATTTCCTTTGAAGAAGAATTGAAGAATTTGAGAGAATATGGAGGTGAAAGTGGCGTGCATATGGGTAAGAGTGGCTAGGGTTTCACTCTTCAATTTGATATAACATAAAAATTATATATTAGTTTCCCATTTTGCCCTTGCACTTTCTTTAAAATTTCATCTATGTCCCTTAGTCAATTACCATAATGCCCTCATTTTTATTGCATTCTCCATGAAATTCTATCTCTTTTCACTCCCCACAATTTCAACTAATTTTGAGTGAAAAGACCATTTTACCCTTAATGCAAGTTTAAGGTATTTTCTTCACGTTTTCCTTAAAATAACCTTAGCAAAAATCAACTAAAGGCATAAGAACATAAATTAAATTACGTACCTCCATGTGGGCGTTACAGGTAACATATATTTGTAACAAACTAGACATGATAGATATATATGCTCCAGTTTGAGAGGGAGTGTTGAAAACTATGTATATATATTATTATATAGTCAAGGGTATATATGGAATTGTAGTGTGTATATATTTGTTAGGTCGTACTGTTGAGAGAATTAAGTCAAATAAAAGTTGAAAACAAAACAAATATTAACAGATATAAGGTTAATTTGGACCAAATGCTCAACTGTTTAGGGGCATTATGGGAAAAAAAAATTGTAATACCAGGGTAAGTTTTAATAACAGCCTCCCCCCCGGGTATTAAGACTACTGGAAATATACCCCCTAAATGAAACTGTTTGTATAAAATATTCCGAAAATAATTTTTTACAAACCAACCAAACATCTTCATTTGCTCAATTTAAAAAGTATTACTCCAGTTATCTAATATCAACTCGATCTAAACAACCCCTAAAGGAAAACAAATATTGATATATAGTTTTAATTGTAATTATTTTATCTCTTTTTTATGATATCTTTTATGTTACATACATATATCATGAAAAGAGTTTGTTGCTGAATATAACTAATTTTTTTTATTTAACAAATATCAACTGATGTTTGATGCTAAACCATGTAGCTTTAGTAGATGATTCATTTTATCATCATACATATTTAGATTTCCACTAAACAATTAGTAGCAAATTGACCATAACTTGCTCAATAAAACTAAAATTTATGAGAGGTTTAAATCTTTAAAAACTAGACAGACAGGGCTTTAATTTGATATATTATACGCTTAATTTGGATAACTGTAGCCCCACTGTCAAACAATTCCTTTTATCATCACACACATTTTGGTTTCCATTGAACAGTCAGTAGTAAATTGATCATAACTTTCTCAATAAAAATCTAATTGATGAGAGGTTTGAATATTTAGAAACTAGATAGATAAAGATTTAATTTAATATATTATACACTTAATTTGGATAATTTTAGCTCCACTTCCGAACCATTCTTTTTATCATTACACACATTTCGGTTTCTACTAAATAGTCAGTAGTAAATTGACCATAACTTGCTCAATAAAAATCCAATTGATGAAAGGTTTAAACCTTTAGAAACTAGACAAATAGAGATTTAATTTGATATATTATACCCTTCATTTGAATAATTGTAGCCCCACTGTCAAACCATTTATTTTATCATCACACACATTTCGGTTTCCCTTGTTTCTCGATTTTTACTGAACAGTCAGTAGTAAATTAGTCATAACTTGCTCAATAAAAATCCAATTGATGAGCGGTTTGAATCTTTGAAAACTAGAAAAATAGGGGGTTTAATTTGATATATTATATGATCAATTAGGATAACTATAGACCTGTTGTCGAACCATTTATTTTATCATCACACGCATAAAACAAATTTAATTTTAGTGAGGGCAAAGGAAAACAAATATTGATATGTAGTTTTAATTGTATTTGTTCTATCTCTTTTTGTTGATTTTTGAATTGATTTTGTTGTTTGATTTGTGGGTTTTACAATTATTGTCTTTCTTTAGGATGCTATCATCAAATGTTTTTTTTGTTATAGGTGGTGGTCAATTCTAATTGCAGCAAATAGATTTGTGTCACTAGACCTTTATCTTTATGGCTTCTTCAATGCTTCAATTAAGTTGCCTTTAGATTATACTATTGAAGTTGTTGTTGCTTTCTATGTGAGTTCTCTTCTCAACATTTTTTTTTTATTTCTAAAATAATAATAATAAAAATAATTCATTTTCTCTTCTCAACAATCAAAATCAATTTTTTTCTTCGGCTCTGCAAGTCTCTTGCTTAAAAGTTCATATTTTTCAACAAGGTTTCTCTTTCGTTGATTAATTTATAGACTTATCAATAATACCCAGTGGGTTATCCTACAAATTTTTTTGCTTTTCTTGACAAAGTTTTAAACTTTGGTAGCAAATGTCAAATGGTACCATATTTGAGAAGAACCATGATGATATAAACTTTGAGTTCAATTTGTGGATATTTTATTTATTGATTTTTTAATTATCAATTCAATATAAAATGAACTTCAATATAGAAAATATATATTTAAAACACAAAAAAACCAATAATAATGTAAAAAATATATATATATATAAAAGCATATCCGCACAACGCAACTTGAAAATGAATATAAGTTACAGAAATTGCAGAAGGTCAATATAAATTTTGAGTTTAAATAGTTGATCTTGATAATATTCAAGTGATATTAAATATCATACATGATTCACAACAAAATACTAACATTGAATATCAAAGACATGTCTATAAAAATAATATCAATTGTACAAGGTGATGATCCTGAAAATATAATTAGACCATATAATATTCAGGTGATATTCTCAAGTTGGATGAATGATTTAATAACATCTATCTATAATTGATATTAATAATTATACATGTACAATTATTAATTTTATCTTAACATAACTTTGTCTATATATACAATTTAGATTTACTTTAAAACTTGTATAATTTAACACTTATTATATCTTAATCTAATTAGTTTATTTTGTTAGAATAAATTTCTTTACAATATATTTCAAAAACATTTAATAAACATACCCACGTAACGCACGGGCCATGTCTAGTTATCGGCCAATTAATTGTATTTTTGAATGTTTTAAGTAATAATAATAATAATAATAATAATAATAATAATATTCTAAAAAATTATTTATTATTTATTTGATAGTTTTGTTTTTTAAATAATTGGAACTTTTTTAATAATTAATTATATATTTAATACCGTGTTGAACCAAATAAATGACAATATTAAAATGAATCCAATCTAATTCTACCTGATTTACAAAAATCTGGTGGGAAAAACAATCCACTCCAATGCATTATGTTGCGCCACTGGGGCACCCACAATGATTAAATGTTTTACCTGAGAATGGTCCCAATAATTTCAATAATTCTGTTACAGTTAATTCCTTAAAGGCTGAATTTTGGAGGCAGGATTATCATATTTATCTTAATAATTAATTAATTAATTATAATAACTTGAATTACAAATATTTTAGTTCTTAACACATTAATATAAATGTTTTAAAATTTTAAATAACTACTCTTATGATATAAATAAGAATATTATATATTATTCCATATAATAATTTGTGATTTTAGATAATAAACCTAAATTAAGAACAATCTAATCAAATGTAATTATAAAATATTACCTAAAATATTTTAATATTTATTATTATTTATACATATAAAAATTATTTAAAATACATCATATTATCATTTTATAAGAAATAATTACTAACATATCGTTAATATTAACGATAAATTAGAAATAAATTTAATAAATAGATTTATAATTAATAAGAAAAAGTCAGTGCCTAACTTGGGTAAGGAATTCCATGACTCATGAGATTCCTTATCCCAATCATTTAGGATAAATAATGGAGACTAGGGTTGGACATAATCCAATCTCATTCTCCTACAAATAGACCCAAACATGGGATTGGATTAATTTTTTTGAAAATAGTTGAATCCCTCTCCCAAGACATACGTTAAACCACAAGATTAGGACATACCATAGACATACCATATGATCAATACAATAACCTATTAAAAAACAAAGACCAAAAGACAATATAATTAATCAAACACTGCAAATTCTGAAAGAGCATTCAAATTCTTACAACTCACATAAAAAAGCAGTTGTAAACCATAAATTAAGTTTTCAAAATCCCAGATAAATAAGCAGACTGCATAATTATATTAAATTTTTCCCTGAGAGACAAGTTTAAATGGAGCAAGCAGCAGCTAGGTCAATCCAAATTACAGCAATTCAAAGTGGCCTTTATCCTCTGAACAGTGGAGCTGATAAGGGTGTTGACGGTGGCCACAGATTCCACGTTGACCTCCTTTGAAGATGAAACCAATATCTGAAGAGCCACTGTGAGAAGTGAACCACCAGCACTGGAACCAGCGGGGCTTCCAGAGTTTGAACTAGTTGAAGCTCCATTGTTGTTATCTGGACGCCCATCACCAGAGATTATAAAACCAGATGGAAGTATTGCAATATCTGAAGAATCCTTTCCGCTTATAGCAAGGTTCACTGATGGTATGTCTATCGGAGCATACACAATCATCGACCCTAACACATCTATGTAACTCTCTTGAAGCATTAACATGTTGTTCTCAGTTGGGACGAACGGCTGCTTCAATCAACCAACAAACAAGTAATTGAAATTTACAAAAAATAAATAAATAAATACATAAAAGGGTAATTTAAATAGTGAATAATTTAAGTAATTACCCTTATAATGGAAGTATAGTTCCCCGGGTGAGCACCATTTGAGATATGTGCAATCTCATTTGCAGGATTTCATTTGAAGAGTGTCCCATGTTATACAATGAAACTAGAGGTTAATTAATATTGAACTAATATAGTGTTGAAGCCTTTATCTACTAGTTTAAGTTGTAGGTGAAATGATAACTTAAATGGTATCAAAAACAAAGATCTAAGTTTGAAGTCCCTTATTCAACTAGTTAAACAAAAAAAAAAAAAAAGAACTTAGTTTTGTGAAGAGGCCTATGAACTAATATAATATTGAACATTCACCTAGAGGTTTAAGGTTATATATGAAAATCTTTAAATTCATATATTACTTACATGAACTCGCATTTTAGGATCTTGAAAAAATTGAAGTATTCCTGAGTAGGGAGTGGAAGCCAGAGAGAGGTAGCCGCGCTGACAACGGTTCCACTGGCGCTCTTTGTATGTTTTGGCGAACAGCCCTCTAACGCCACTATTGTTTACTTCAGATAACTGAGGGAAATTAGTTGCTTGACAATGTTAAAATTCCACAAAATTCTTCACCATTCTGGCCCTAGCTTCTATGCTCTTCTACTTAGGCGAGTTTATCACTGAGAAACAGAAGAAAGGAGAATAAAATTGTAGAAGATTGAGATTTATTTCAGAATAAAAATGATTTGGAGGAACTAATGAACAAGAAAGTACCTCCTCCAAGTTCATGAGTAGGTAAGGTTTCATCCATGGAGAAAAGATAGTCCTTTCACTATCCTTTGAAGAGTAACAACCCACTTTCTGCCATAGGCAGAACTACTGCAAATGAGATCTCTTAAAGCCGATGAGTTTGGCTTTTATCATCAACTTCCACATGTTACCCAAGTTACCTTGTTATACATAGTAATGTAGAAATTAAAAACAATTTAATGACAAAATAGTTACAGATATAGTTAATATTCATTTGTATAAAATTCTTGAAAGCTTAAAGAAGTCAAATAAAAAGATCTTAATTCCTACAATGGTTTTGGTCTAATAAGTGCTCTTAAACCTATTTCGGGTACACATACCTACATATCTTGTAATTGAACACACATCAATGCAGTACAGCTGTAATGAATGAAAAAGCGCTCTAAAACCTAATTTTTTTTTGAAAGTTATAAGAAAAATTATCATTAAAAAAATGAGTGAATAACTGGTTTGGTCCAAACAGAAACAATAAATATTGTGATCCATTACCTAAATGCCCGGTATACTTTGTGTAGAGATTTTAGTTACCTTTCTGTGAGATTTTATTTGTAATTAACTTAGGTTATTCTATTTGAGTTAAATCTATGTTTCTACTTAAGTTGATTGATTTGGCATCTGGTGTTGAATAATTAGAAAATAGAGAAATTTACTTCTCTAATTCTCCATTCTTCTCTCTCATACTCCTTCTAATAAGAATATTATCTCCACCCTCTATGGTAAGCTGTTCTAATTCTTTTTAACTTTTCAACTCTTTTCTTTATCGGTGATTTCATTTTACTTTGTGCTTCTCTCTGAATTCTATAGTTTTAATTATTTTTTCTCCCTCTACATTTTATGTCATTAGCTTACCTTAATTGATATCTATATACTTTTGAATCACAAGAAATAGTTCAATAATTGTCTTTTCCTTTCCTAACTATAATTTCATAGTCTTTTGAACTGACAAATTGTTTCTTAATTGAATATTCTCTTTCTGTCTTATATCATTCAACACTTCAAAAACATCACAACAAATCAACTAATTTCTTTCTTATATGATGAAATGGCATGCATTTTGTAAAATAAATACAATTTTTTGTATTAGAGTCTAGGGATTGCTGTTTAGTGAGATTTTGTTCATTAAAGAGTTAATTGGCTATAAGGTAGGTTCTTTATTGGTGTGAATACTTCTAGTAGAAAAGAAACTTAGAGTTTTGTTCAACCTTTTCTATCTCTAATCTCCATTCTCTCTCCCATTCCCTCTAATATATATTTTATTCTTTCTCCATTCTTACATTGTTTTAATCTTTTACATCTTTCTATTTCTTTAATCCTGTGTTTGTGATTTCTAACTTTTTCTTAATTACTCTCTCTGTTCTATACTCATACTATTTTCTCCCTTTCTCCTATTATATGTCCTTAACCTTATTAATTGTTAATCGTATACCGATACGTGTTATATGTTCTCTTGTCCTATATAGATTCATAACTATGAATATCCTTACAAATTTTTCATAATTAATAATTAATATCTTGTCTGTATTGTCCATAAAAAAAATTATGCATTATAACAATCAAGATAAATACGTAATTTTTCTTCTTCTCCTACAACTTTTCAAGATTTCCAATATCGCACAAAATTTTACCATGTATGTATTTCTCCCTTGTGATCATTTAACATGTCTTTCTTATCCTTAACATTCATGCATTTATGAACATCCACACAATTGGTTATGTAGTTATATGTTCTTTTCTTTTGTCCTATATTATCTTACACATACTTCTTAACATCAACAAAAATTGCTCATAAATTGAGTAATCTTCAGAGATATGCATGATCCGATCTCTTAATTCTAAAAAATTATAGTATATAACTTAAAGTTAAAATTGTAATAACTCACATTGGGAACATCCATTAGGATTTTTGAATCATGCAACCAGAAGGAAGCCTCCAACAACGGAAGGTGAATTTTTTTGGGGTGGCCAATCACAAGAACATCCACCATGAACCATAGCCCGGTTCAATTTGCTGGCAATGGCGAAGGCAATATACTCTCGAGGTGCACCAAGGAGAAGAATGTGCCTTGCTCATACATCTACGTTCCTAATGCTTGAGCTCATGAAGACTGAAGATTATGAAAACTTAATACATAAAAAAAAATCATTAAGTAATGTGAGGATTAATTCTTTAACTATATATACCAATTGCAAGCAACCGCTCCTATTTCCCGGAATTCCTTCTTCAAGAACTTGAATCGTCCTTGCTTCTGTAACAATTGTTGGAAATGTATCCACCCATTTATCCTGTGAAATAACAGAAAGTTATGGTTAATCAATTACTTTGTACGAAGCAAATTATAAACAAAAGAAATATGTGCACTGACCGAATCTAAAAAGTTGTCAATCAATTGCATTGCATTCATATTCACTATCCTTGAATCCTTTGATGACTCAAAGCGAGCACTTGAACTGTTGAAGTGACTAGCCCTAATGCATATCTTCTCATAACTATCTCGATTAATAACATATGTTCCGTCCGTTAAGCACTTGTTCCACAAGGGTTCATCGATTCGAAGAAGCCTAATCAATTCATCCATTCCATTAGTAGCAGTCTCTACCATGATTGTCTTCTCCACATCTGTGATTCCTTTAAATTGAAAAGGTAACGAAATGTTGTCCAGTGGCCCCGAGCCAAGATCAGGATCGAGATTAGCTCTCCCCATTGCTTGATTCTGAAAATTTGGTTGCAATGAAGCACCAAATGTTGATCCAGGAATAGGCATCAATGCATCAATATGTGGAATTGGTTTGCCTATGAATTTTGCAAGAAGGTTGGATAACTTTTCATGCTGCAAAAAATATATATATAAAAAAAAAAAATGGTTACCACATATCAATTAAATCAGATATCCCTAACTATCCAAAACAATATTGTAAACATAAAATCTTAGCATTCAAAACTAGCCTCTTCTTTCAAGCGAGCATTGTCCAAATGCAAATTCTGTAGGCAAAGTTGACGTTCTTCTTCTCCACAGGGAGGTCCACCGCATGATGGGCAAATCACATTCTTTAGGGCGTCTCTGATAGCTGAGTTTTCAGCTTGGATTCTTTCATTTTCTGCCCGGAGAACTGAGTTATCAGCTTTCTCATTCTGAGCCTGAAAAATAGTTGATAGATAAAAGAATCAACAAACCTAAAAGAACTTTTATTAGTATAATTGCTACAAATTAATATGTTGAAGTACCACCTTTGTTTGAGTTCTCTTATTTTGAAACCAAAACTTAATTTGCTTAGGATCAAGACCCAATTCCCTGCCTAATTGACGCCGTTGATTGTCATCGGGATGAGGACACTCCTTGAAAAACCTGAATTGAAAGAACATAAAATCATTTGAAGTTTAGATATACATTAGCTATAGAAGACTTTTGCATAAAATAAAACTAAGATGTAATTCAAAATGAACCCAAAGAAAAGTGTCGAATTAACATACAGTCAAGCAACAAATATTAACAATTAAAATCAAAGAAAGGTTTCAAAAAAAAAAAAAAGAGTTAACCAAATATTCATTGATAGATCCAAAATCTATATTAGTATGAAATGATGTTAGAACCAAAATAATACAGATCGTTAATTCCTACAATGGTTTTGGTCTAATAAGTGCTCTTAAAAACCTATTTCGGGTACACATACCTACATATCCTTGTAATTGAACACACATCAATCAGTACAGCTTAATGAATGAAAAAGCTCTAAAACCTAATTTTTTTTGAAAGTTAATAAGAAAAATTATCATTAAAAAAATTGTTAGGAATAACTGGTTGTCCAAACAGAAACAATAAATATTGTGATCCATTACCTAAATGCCCGGTATACTTTGTAGAGATTTTAGTTACCTTTCTGTGAGATTTTATTTGTTAATTTAACTTAGGTTATTCTATTTGAGTTAAATCTATGTTTCTACTTAAGGTTGATTATTTTGGCATCTGGTGTTGAATAATTAGAAATAGAGAAATTTACTTCTCTAATTCTCCATTCTTCTCTCTCATCTCCTTCTAATAAGAATATTATCTCCACCCTCTATGTAACTGTTCTAATTCTTTTAACTTTTCAACTTTTCTTTATCGTGATTTCATTTTACTTTGTGCTTCTCTCTGAATTCTATAGTTTTAATTTTTTTTCTCCCTCTTACATTTTATGTCATTAGCTTACCTTAATTGATATCTATATACTTTTGAATCACAAGAAATAGTTCAATAATTGTCTTTCCTTTCCTAATATAATTTCATATCTTTTGAACATGACAAATTGTTTCTTAATTGAATATTCTCTTTCTGTCTTATATCATTCATACACTTCAAAAACATCACAACAAATCAACTAATTCTTTCTTATATGATGAAATGCATGCATTTTTGTAAAATAAATACAATTTTTTGTATTAGAGTCTAGGGATTGCTGTTTTAGTGAGATTTCTGTCATTAAGAGTTATTGGCTATAGGTAGGTTCTTTATTGGTGGTGAATACTTCTAGTAGCAAAAGAAACTTGAGTTTTGTTTCAACCTTTTCATCTCTAATCCTCCATTCTTCTCTCCATTCCCTCATAATATATATTTTATTCTTTCTCCATCTTACTTGTTTTTAATCTTTTACATCTTCTATTTCTTTAATCCTTGGTTTGGATTTCTAACTTTTTCTTAATTACTCTCTTGTTCTATACTTCATACTTTTCTCCCTTTTCCTATTATATGTCCTTACCTTCATTAATTGTTAATCGTATACTCGATAGTTGTTATATGTTCTCTTGTCCTATATAGATTCATAACTTATGATATCCTTACAAATTTTTATAATTAATAATTAATATTTGTCTTTCTGTCCCAAAAATTATGCATTTATAACATCAAAAAATACTATTTTTCTTCTTCTCCTACAACTTTTCAAGCATTTCCAATATCGCGACGAAATTGCATTACCATGTATGTATTTTCCCTTGTTCATTTAACATGTCTTTCTTATCCTATAACATTTCATGCATTTATGAACATCAACAATTGGTATTAGTTATATGTTTTTTCTTTTGTCCTATATTATCTACACATACTTCTTAACATCAACAAAAATTGCTCATAAATTGAGTAATCTTCAGAGATATGCATGATCCGTCTCTTAATTCTAAAAAATATTAGTATATAACTTAATAAATTGTAATAACTCACATTGGAACATCCATTAGGATTTTTGAATCATGCAACCAGAAGGAAGCCTCCAACAACGAGAAGGTGAAATTTTTTTGGGGTGGCCAATCACAAGAACATCCACCATGACCATAGCCCGTTCAATTTGCTGGCAATGGCGAAGGAATAGTACTCTCGAGGTGCACCAAGGAGACAGAATGTGCCTTGCTCATACATCTACGTTCTAATGCTTGAGCTCATGAAGACTGAAGATTATGAAAACTTAATACATAAAAAAAAATCATTAAGAAAAACAATCCACTCCAATGCATTATGTTGCGCCACTGGGGCACCCACAATGATTAAATGTTTTACCTGAGAATGGTCCCAATAATTTCAATAATTCTGTTACAGTTAATTCCTTAAAGGCTGAATTTTGGAGGCAGGATTATCATATTTATCTTAATAATTAATTAATTAATTATAATAACTTGAATTACAAATATTTTAGTTCTTAACACATTAATATAAATGTTTTAAAATTTTAAATAACTACTCTTATGATATAAATAAGAATATTATATATTATTCCATATAATAATTTGTGATTTTAGATAATAAACCTAAATTAAGAACAATCTAATCAAATGTAATTATAAAATATTACCTAAAATATTTTAATATTTATTATTATTTATACATATAAAAATTATTTAAAATACATCATATTATCATTTTATAAGAAATAATTACTAACATATCGTTAATATTAACGATAAATTAGAAATAAATTTAATAAATAGATTTATAATTAATAAGAAAAAGTCAGTGCCTAACTTGGGTAAGGAATTCCATGACTCATGAGATTCCTTATCCCAATCATTTAGGATAAATAATGGAGACTAGGGTTGGACATAATCCAATCTCATTCTCCTACAAATAGACCCAAACATGGGATTGGATTAATTTTTTTGAAAATAGTTGAATCCCTCTCCCAAGACATACGTTAAACCACAAGATTAGGACATACCATAGACATACCATATGATCAATACAATAACCTATTAAAAAACAAAGACCAAAAGACAATATAATTAATCAAACACTGCAAATTCTGAAAGAGCATTCAAATTCTTACAACTCACATAAAAAAGCAGTTGTAAACCATAAATTAAGTTTTCAAAATCCCAGATAAATAAGCAGACTGCATAATTATATTAAATTTTTCCCTGAGAGACAAGTTTAAATGGAGCAAGCAGCAGCTAGGTCAATCCAAATTACAGCAATTCAAAGTGGCCTTTATCCTCTGAACAGTGGAGCTGATAAGGGTGTTGACGGTGGCCACAGATTCCACGTTGACCTCCTTTGAAGATGAAACCAATATCTGAAGAGCCACTGTGAGAAGTGAACCACCAGCACTGGAACCAGCGGGGCTTCCAGAGTTTGAACTAGTTGAAGCTCCATTGTTGTTATCTGGACGCCCATCACCAGAGATTATAAAACCAGATGGAAGTATTGCAATATCTGAAGAATCCTTTCCGCTTATAGCAAGGTTCACTGATGGTATGTCTATCGGAGCATACACAATCATCGACCCTAACACATCTATGTAACTCTCTTGAAGCATTAACATGTTGTTCTCAGTTGGGACGAACGGCTGCTTCAATCAACCAACAAACAAGTAATTGAAATTTACAAAAAATAAATAAATAAATACATAAAAGGGTAATTTAAATAGTGAATAATTTAAGTAATTACCCTTATAATGGAAGTATAGTTCCCCGGGTGAGCACCATTTGAGATATGTGCAATCTCATTTGCAGGATTTCCATTTGAAAGAGTGTCCCACTGTTATACAATGAAACTAGAGGTTAATTAATATTGAACTAATATAGTGTCGAGCCTTTATCTACTAGTTTAAGTTTGTAGGTGAAATGATAACTTAATATGGTATCAAAACCAAAGATCTAAAGTTTGAAGTCCCTTATTCAACTAGGTTAAACAAAAAAAAAAAAAAAGAACTTAGTTTCATGTGAAGAGGCCTATTGAACTAATATAATATTGAACATTCACCTAGTAGTTTAAGGTTATATATGAAAATCTTTAAATTCATATATTACTTACATGAACTCGCATTTTAGGATCTTTGAAAAAATTGAAGATATTCTGAGTAGGGAGTGGAAGCCAGAGAGAGGTAGCCGCGCTGACAACGGTTCCACTGGGCTGGCCTTCTTGTATGTTTTGGCGAACAGCCACTCTAACGCCACTATTGTTTACTTCAGATAACTGAGGGAAATCTAGTTTGCTTGACATGTTTAAAATTCCACAAAAATTCTTCACCATTCTGTGCCCTAGCTTCATTATGCTCTTTCTACCTTCAGGCGAGTTTATCACTGAGAAACAAAAGAAAGGAGAAATAAAATTGTAGAAGATTGAGATTTATTTCAGAATAAAAATGATTTTGGAGGAACTAATGAACAAGAAAGTACCTCCTCCAAGTTCATGAGTAGGTAAGGTTTCATCCATGGAGAAAGATAGTCTTTCACATATCCTCTGAAGAGTAACAACCCACCTTTCTGCTCCATAGGCAGAACTACTGCACATGAGATCTCTATAAAGCCGATGAGTTTGGCTTTTATCATCAACTTCCACATGTTCTACCCAAGTTACCTTTGTTATACATAGTAATGTCAGAAATTAAAAACAATTTATTCAATTTAAATGACAAAATAGTTACAGATATAGTTAATATTCATTTGTTATAAAATTCTTGAAAGCTCTAAAGAAGTCAAATAAAAGATCTTAATTCCTACAATGGTTTTGTATCTAATAAGTGCTCTTAAAACCTATTTCTGGGTATACATACCATACATATCCTTGTAATTTGAACACACAATCAATGCAGTACAGCTTAATTGAATGAAAAATGCTCTAAAAACCTAATTTTTTTTTTGAAAGTTAATAAGAAAAATTATCATTAAAAAAATTGTTAGGATTATAACTGGTTTTGTCCAATACAGAAACAATAAATATTGTGATCCATTACCTCAAATGCCCGGTATACTTTTGTTAGAGATTTTTAGTTACCCTTTCTGTGAGATTTTTATTTGTTAATTTAACTTAGGTTATTCTATTTGAGTTAAATCTATGTTTCTTACTTAAGGTTGATTCATTTTGGCATCTTGGTGTTGAATAATTATGAAAATAGAGAAATTTACTTCTCTAATTCTCCATTCTTCTCTCTCATCTCCTTCTAATAAGTATTATTTATCTCCACCCTCTATTGTAACCTTGTTCTAATTCTTTTTAACTTTCCAACTCTTTTCTTTATCTGTGATTTCTATTTTACTTTGTGCTTTCTCTCTGAATTCTATAGTCTTAATTTTTTTTTTTTTTTTTCTCCCTCTTACATTTTATGTCATTAGCTTACCTTAATTGATATCTCATATACTTTTGAAGATCACAAGAAATAGTTCAATAATTGTCTTTCCTTTCCTATACATATAATTTCATATTCTTTTGAACATCATGACAAATTGTTTCTTAATTGATATATTCTCTTTCTTGTCTTATATCATTTCATACACTTCAAAACATCACAACAAATCAACTAATTTCTTCTTATATGATGAAATTGCATGCATTTTTGTAAAATAAATACAATTTTTTGTATTAGAGTCTAGGGATTGCTGTTTTAGTGAGATTTCTGTTCATTAACTTGAGTTAAATTTGGCTATTAAGGTAGGTTTCTTTATTGGTGTTTAATACTTCCTAGTAGCAAAGAAACTTAGAGTTTTGTTTCAACCATTTCCATCTCTAATCCTCCATTCTTCTTTCTCATTCCCTCTAATATATATTTTTATTTTCTTTCTCCATCTTACTCTTGTTTTAAATCTTTTTACATCTTTCTATTTCTTTAATCCTTTGGTTTGGGATTTCTATCTTTTTCTTAATTACTCTCTTTGTTCTATACTTCATACTGTTTTCTCCCTTTCTCCTATTATATGTCCTTAACCTTCATTAATTGATAATCGTATACTCGATACGTTGTTATATTTTCTCTCTTGTCCTATATAGATTCATATACTTATGAATATCCTTACAAATTTTTCATAATTAATAATTAATATCTTGTCTTTCTTGTCCGACAAAAAATTATGCATTTATAACCATCACGATAAAATACTTATTTTTCTTCTTCTCCTACAACTTTTCAAGCATTTCCAAATATCGCGATGAATTGTTCATTACTATGTATGTATTCTCTCCCTTGTTCTCATTTAACATGTCTTTCTTATCCTATAACATTTCATGCATTTATGAACATCACAACAAATTGGTTATTAGTTCATATGTTCTTTTTCTTTGTCCTATATTATCTCACACATAATCTTCTTAACATCAACAAAAATTGCTCATAAATTGAGTAATCTTTCAGAGATATGCATGATCCGATCTCTTAATTACTAAAAATATATAGTATATAACTTAAAGTTAATAAATTGTAATAACTCACATTGGAACATCCATTAGGCATTTCTTGAATCATGCAACCAGAAGGAAGCCTCCAACAACGAGAAGGTGAAATATTTTCTTGGGGTGGCCAATCACAAGATACATCCACCATGACCCATAGCCCTTGTTCAATTTGCTGGCAATGGCGAAGGAAATAGTACTCTCGAGGTGCCACCAAGGGAGACAGAATGTGCATTTGCTCATACATCTACGTTCATTATATGCTTGAGCTCATGAAGACTGAAGATTATGAAAACTATAATACATAAAAAAAAAAAATCATTAATTAATGTGAGGATTAATTCTTTAACTATATATACCAATTGCAAGCAACCGCTCCTATTTCCCGGAATTCCTTCTTCAAGAACTTGAATCGTCCTTGCTTCTGTAACAATTGTTGGAAATATATCCACCCATTTATCCTGTGAAATAACAGAAAATTATGGTTAATCAATTACTTTGTACGAAGCAAATTATAAACAAAAGAAATATGTGCACTGACCGAATCTAAAAAGTTGTCAATCAATTGCATTGCATTCATATTCACTATCCTTGAATCCTTTGATGACTCAAAGCGAGCACTTGAACTGTTGAAGTGACTAGCCCTAATGCATATCTTCTCATAACTATCTCGATTAATAACATATGTTCCGTCCGTTAAGCACTTGTTCCACAAGGGTTCATCGATTCGAAGAAGCCTAATCAATTCATCCATTCCATTAGTAGCAGTCTCTACCATGATTGTCTTCTCCACATCTGTGATTCCTTTAAATTGAAAAGGTAACGAAATGTTGTCCAGTGGCCCCGAGCCAAGATCAGGATCGAGATTAGCTCTCCCCATTGCTTGATTCTGAAAATTTGGTTGCAATGAAGCACCAAATGTTGATCCAGGAATAGGCATCAATGCATCAATATGTGGAATTGGTTTGCCTATGAATTTTGCAAGAAGGTTGGATAACTTTTCATGCTGCAAAAAATATATATATAAAAAAAAAAAATGGTTACCACATATCAATTAAATCACATATCCCTAACTATCCAAAACAATATTGTAAACATAAAATCTTAGCATTCAAAACTAGCCTCTTCTTTCAAGCGAGCATTGTCCAAATGCAAATTCTGTAGGCAAAGTTGACGTTCTTCTTCTCCACAGGGAGGTCCACCGCATGATGGGCAAATCACATTCTTTAGGGCGTCTCTGATAGCTGAGTTTTCAGCTTGGATTCTTTCATTTTCTGCCCGGAGAACTGAGTTATCAGCTTTCTCATTCTGAGCCTGAAAAATAGTTGATAGATAAAAGAATCAACAAACCTAAAACGAACTTTTATTAGTATAATTGCTACAAATTAATATGTTGAAGTACCACCTTTGTTTGAGTTCTCTTATTTTGAAACCAAAACTTAATTTGCTTAGGATCAAGACCCAATTCCCTGCCTAATTGACGCCGTTGATTGTCATCGGGATGAGGACATCCTTGAAAAACCTGAATGAAAGAACAAAAATCATTTGAAGTTTAGATATACATTAGTATAGAAGACTTGCTAAAATAAAACTAGATGTAATTCAAAATGAACCCAAAGAAAAGTGTCGAGATTAACATACAGTCAACAAACAAATATAACAATTAAAATCAAAGAAAGGTTTCAAAAAAAAAAAAAAGAGTTAACCAAATATTCATTGATAGATCCAAAATTATATTAGTATGAAATGATGTTAGAACCCAATAATACAAAAATAATTGGAAAAATTGTTTGCCTTCTCATGACATTAGAATGGGAATTCAAACAAAAAAAAAAAAAAAAAAAGCGCAGAGACATTAAAAAGTATAAAACAGATTCAAAGAAAAAATGAATTAATCTTAACAATGAAATCCAAACAAAATAAAAAAAAAAAAAAAATTGTTGTCATCTATAAATTAGATGAAAATCTGAAGAATAGAGATATATATAATAGTACGCTTCAAGAATCTGTATTTGGTGAGTTGTATGGCGATGGTATGTCCTTTTTCCTATGCGAGAATTAGAAGCCTCTTGTTCATCACCGGAATTACCACCACTTCCCATCACAAAATCCATTATTTGCAGACTGAAATATATTTATATGAAATTATCTTGTTTATAAATGCTATTCAAGAACACTGATAATATGTTTAAGCAGACGAAGATAGTTGACTAATATAACTTTCAGAGGAGAATTCAATTTAAGGATAGACAAGAGCACGAGACAGAAGTAAGACGAGAAATTGGTTTTATGTCTTTTCTTTGGGTTTTTCAACAATCAAACCTGCGAAGAACACGTAGACAACCCAGCGAAAATCAAGGGATATGAGATATGTTGTGCATGAAAGATACCAAATAAGACAAAATGTACATAAAATGGTTAAAAGGTTCTTGCAATAATCACAACCATATCATATATATATAATTTACCTGACGACCATTAATTTTCATTAGAGGATGATTTTTATGACTTCTATCTTTCTATTCTTTTTTCCATATATGGCTTTCTTTTTCTACCTTTTTTTTTAATTCTCTTTATGAAATAATTATTTTATGTTTTATCCTTTCTTTAATATGCCGTTTATGGAATTATTATATAGTAGGAAAGGACCAACTCTTAATTTTCTTTCTAATTTTCATTTTAAGGCAAGAATTGGGTTTCTTTCTACAAGAATTGTACACTAGTATGACTGAAACTAATATATTTTGGATAACATTTTGTATCCATCGGTTAAAACCATATAATTAACTCTCAGGTTCTTTTAATACAATTTTATGACACAATTTCATGATTGTTGATTCATAATAATCTATTTGCTTAAAAATAATTAACTTTAAGTTTTCAACTAACTGCATTGAATATTGAATAAAGGACTAAGAATTTGTATCGAAAATTTGTTTAATAATAATTTAATCATATAATTAATTGTATTACTTCTATTTTGTATTTCTACAGCGAATGGTTTGGCCGTTGCGTGACAAAGGTGAAAATACAATTACTCAACTTGTTGTTGTATTTGGTTTGCCCATAGACAATATAGGTGGAACTTCTTACTCTAATTTCAATTTTGAGTTACGTATTCCAACCCTAGGTTTGGCATATCTACAATCAGTACCCCTGGTTTTGGAAACTATCAACATTCTACCTTGCTTTAATGTTTGTTAATGCGTCCTGACATTTGAGTATTTGACACTGGTTCAGACATTACAATGAGTAAATTACCCTTAGTTTTTGTATTATTAAAATAATAATTAAACAAAATCAATAAATATATTCTTTAAAAAACCATTAATTCCAAATCAACAACTACTAGAAAAATTAATGAAATATTTAATTAATAAAAATATTAATCACAAATCATTCAAAATAACGCCACCCATCTTCACAATCCTTCGTCTTGTCTCTTCCATGGAAAAGCTTCTACTGAAAAATCTTCATCTCTACCACTTTCCTTACAATAGTTGGATATTTTCCATAAAACCAAATAACAAACCCACAGCATAGAATAACAAAAAAACCAATACAACCTTTCCTAACACCAGAGGTCTAGAACCACCACAACGAAAATCACAAGTTCAACAAATCTCAAATTAATAACAAGTCAAATAATGTTTCAGATTAATCATACATTAGATAAAAATTTCAGATTCAGATGGCAAGTCGTATTATTCTCTTAAGCATAAAAGAAGACGAGCTTTGTCCCACCCTAAGCAAGAAGTCGAAACAGTGAACAAAGAACCAACCTCATTTCCTGCACTTTGCTAAGACAATATGACATAATCTAATCAATAACAATAGTCTCAACTACCAACTCATGGTTTTCAAAAAGATACTTTCGACTTGTTTTTCAAGCAACTTGATACAGTTTATAAACATATGTGGGTTGTGCAAAAATACTACAAATATTGTTGCCATATGAGGGAAAATTTGGTAGCCATCAGGCACCTGAAGTCGGCGAGGCTGGGATCTGGTAGTCAACCGCTATCAGGCCGCGGGATCTAACAACGGTTGTTTGGTCATGTTGGCCGCAGCCAAGGAAGTTGTTTTTCATACTTAATTTTTAAGTTTTATTTTGGGTTGAAATTTTTAAGTTTACTGTGACAGATGTTTTAAAAAGATTAGGGTTTGTATACCATATAGCTTTTTTTCCCTTTTTTATAACGGTTACATAATGTCAAGGAGAAGGACATAACCACCCGGCAGCTGTTAACTTTAATGTTTGTATACTAAAATTGGGTGGAAGTACATTGATTGTTTTTGGAACCAAAGGTAATAACTTGTGGTTTCCCTTTACCTTAGGTCGGTACATGCAATTCGGCCGAAAAGTAATAATATCGGATTTTGAATCAAATTTTCCCAAAAAAACCAAATATAGGTTACGGTCCTCAAAAGTACAAGCAAAAAAAATTTAAGAAGTGATCTTAGGTACCCAAATCATCTATGGTCCTTGAGGGTTGGTTTTGGTTCCTTTAGGAACCCACACTTTCTTTGTGCCCATAAGATGATTCTATTTTATTGGGCAAGACAAAAACATATGAGCGCTTCACCTCCAAAATAGTTACAAAGTCATATTGGCCTCACTTAAGGTGGAAGCTTTAACAAATAATTTGCCTTAAAGGTTTGTACCCAAGTCCTCTTTTGTTCAAAACTCCCCTTTGTACCCTAAACATTTTATCAAGAATGTCCTTCCTATTTTTGAAGTTTAAAACAAACTTAGTCAAATTCTTTTCACTTTTCTTTAAAATCTCATTTTCAATGATTTTCTTTTCTCTTTGAGGCTTTATCAAGTTGATTTTCAAACTTTTGTTTTTCTTTTCAAAAATAGAAAACTTGTTTTCCTGAATTCCTTATCCTTTAGGCTTAGAGTTTTCTTTGATAAGAAAATCATTTTCTTTCTTTAAATCTTCATTTTTCTTTTTCTAAGCTTGAAGTTCTCTTATTAAGAGTTCCATTTTTTTTAAATACAAAATACAATTTTTTTTTTTTTCAAGTGTATCAAATTAACTAGTATTCATATGTATGGTTATCATCTCACTCATCATCAAAATTGTCCAAGGAATGAGATGAGCTAGAGTTAGTTACCTCCAAACTGTCTATTACTATGAACCAGAAGCGGACCCAGCCCATTAGGCCTACCCTCACATTTAAAAAAAAAAAAAAAAAAAATTGTTTATATAGGCCCCATAAATTTTTTTATTAATATATATGTCTAGGCTTGCCTTCAAATTTAAAAAAAATTAGAAATATTATACATATATCCAAACTCATAAAAAATTTGCTATTAATATATATATTCAACGCCTACATCATATTAAAAGTTTAAAACTCTCTCCACTATTTTCTACGTCCACCTATTTTTTATGATTTTATCCATAAAATTCTTTACTCTCTCATTCTCTCTTTCACGTTCTTTATGTTATTCATTCTTAAAACTTTTGAAGATTGAAATTGTTGAAGTTTTTACTAATCAAGGTGCCACAATTAAATTCATGTTCTGTTTTATCAATTTTAGGTATGTATATTGCTAATTTCATTTTAGTTTATTTAAGGGTTGAATCATGCTTATTTTTTGGAGGTTTTTAATTCTAATTTGATGGACAAGAGTGCTTATAAGCCAAAAAAAAAAAAAAAGTATCTCCCACAACTTTTTTTTTTTTTTTTTTTTTTTTTTTTTTTGCTTATAAGCTCAAAAAAGTTATAACAAATATGTCAGCTTAATTTTAGAGCTTATAAGCTAATTTGACCAGCTTATAAGCTTAGACAAACACCCCCTTATTCTAATTTGATGGAAAAATGCATAGATCTTATGAGTTTGTTTTGTGTTTAAGAATGTTCATGTTTTCTCAAATTAAACCTTAACTATATTTTACTGAACGTTATTCTTCACCCTTCACCCACTACTTTCCTACATTTCAAACGTCACCGTTTAACTGCTCAAAATTATTAAAAAAGTTTGAGTTATTATCTATGTTTATATTAAAAAAAATTCTCCATTTTTTATTAATTCATATTAAAAGTCAAGGCAACATTGACTTAATTTAAGTTTTGATTGACTTTAGCTTAGATTAGGCCTGATTAAAGTCATGAAAATTTATATTATAATCTCTGAAAGCCAAAAAAAAAAAAAAGAAATTTGTGTAGATCATTTTTTATGGATTATGATTGTTATAAATTCTTTTAATTATATTGGATTTAAGTGGATCGTTAGATTCCCGTACTCTTTTGCTCTCTTTAATTGGAGAGGTTTTTCCACGTAAAAATTTTCTTGTGTTTCCTCGTGAATTGGATGTTATTTTCAACATAATTTGCTCAAGGTTTTGCTTCTCATATATTTATTCAAGTGGTAAAGTATTGTGCTATTGCGTTATTTTCTTTCAGATTATTGATATTGTATTATTTTCTTTGCTTAAGGTTTGGTGATTTTTTTAAAGTTTTCACTAGTTGTTTGACAAATAATGGCGGAGCCACGGAGGCCCCTCGAGCAAAAATTCTGGGTCCGCCACTGCTATGAACCACATGTTGGCCAATTCATTTTCCTCTTCCTTGGATTCATTTTCATCACTATCATCCCATGTGACCTTCATAGCTTTCTTATTGAACTTTTCATTCTTCAAGAGTGGGCAATCATATTTGATGTGTCCCAATTTCTTGCTTTCATAGAATCTATTTAGGTCTCTTTTTTGCCTTTCTCCTCTATAAGCTTCCTTCTTGATGAAACTGTCATTTCTTCTTGATCTTCTATTCCTAAGAAGTATTCCAATCCTCTCAGTTAAGAATGTAATTAATATCTTCATCTTCATCATTTGAATGTTCTTTTTTTTTTTTCTTCAATTTCATCTTCTCTTTGATAGAGTATTTGAGGGCAATACTCTTTTTCTTTTTATCACCCTCTTCAATCTATATTTGCTTCAATGTGAGCTCACAAGTGAGAAGTGACCCCAAAACGCTTTGAAATAAGGCTTAAATACAAGAAAGGAAGCGGCTCATAGGTTGGAACAAAATAAGCCTGAGCCCAGCAAAATCAATTTAGAAAATGCGAGGGGCCTCTCGAAATATGAGCCCATTCTCCAAAGTATGGCAAAAAGTCAATACACATATTGGGCCCAAAGTTAGAAAATCAGGCATTGTGTATATGAGTGATCTTACCCTTTTTCCCTCACTCAACAATCAAGCTAGTCTCGAGACTATTTACAATACTCTAGAGACTAGGGGTATGCTGGTGGGTCGTACAGCTAATGAGGGTAAAAAGGGTAAAATTACTGCTAAACAGGACGAATGGAGGCTCAGGATGAGTTGGGTAGGAGAAGTGGTCAAGAACGAGGTCCATATACGGACATTGGACTCGATGTCACACGTTAAGACAGGAGTGAGGAATGGTCATTAAACTAAATATTCCATATAACTGTCACAAAAAATGTGTTTGTAAAATCGACAAAACAAGGGGTGGATTTTAGCTGCCCGCAAGCTTTATATTTCATGGAGAATAGATTAGCAACAAATCCCTAAATAAATCATGATTACCAACAAGGTTAGAGGGAAGCATGATTATTCTCCCTCGTTTAATAGCACATAATTCTTTGGAGAAGGTAAAAGGGGTAAGGAAAAATTGCTTGTTTTTAGCCTATTCTAGTATTCTCTCTACATAATTGTCATTGCTTTCATAAGAACATCCTCTAATTAATTATTGCCAATTAAATACATATATGAAAAATGGGGGATGGGCCTAGTGTCATAGGAAGTCGAATGTCCAGTGCAAAGCAGTACTTTAGACTGATAAGAATTTGATTTACTAATTTGGGTATTGGAGGTTTCTCGTCAATGACACCCCTACTGGCCCTCCTTGACTATGTTGTTACGTTGCAGGTTGGAGTCCACGTCATTTTCACGGAGGATGAGCAACGGTGGATGCCGGTGGAAAAAGACTACAAAACCTAGAAAACCAAATTTCAATGTCAACAACAATTATTATTTTAAATGAAGTAGTATTAAATTTATTGAAACTTTGTTAAATTATCATTCACATTACTAAAATATTGTAACCTCCAATAGCAACTCCATTATCATAAAAATAAACATATAAATATGACAATAATTAGATACAATTTGATATGATTATGACTTATGAGGATTGACTTCCTTTGCTAATAGATTTAAACAGGGTAGATAAAGTTTTGCATACAACCTATTGTTACATAAAATGAATTGATAAATTAATATAAAAGACCTATTTAATAAACAAACAATATATTAAAAAAATATGATTACACGAATTTTGGAGAAACCAATTTGATTCCTGAGCTTTCGCTTAAATAATACTTTATTCTTATAAAAAATTTAGTCACATTTTAAACCCTATTAGTAACATTTTGGTGTCTATCATTAACAAATCTCACTACCTTAAGGACTAAATTGTAACTGGCAGAAACCAAAACGTTTCTAAAAAAATGTATAAAACTCAAGTATTACTTAAGCTAAATCTATAGACGAAATTATTATTATCCTCAAATTTGCGTGTGTAGGAGTATGCATATCATAAGGTTTGGCATTTATGTAAAGGTTTATAAAAATAATACCTGTTGGGCCATTTGGATTGAAGGTAAATAAGATAACAGGGGTAACCTTCGTTTATGTTGCAAGATTCATGTATTTGGTTTGCAAGTAATAAATTATTACGATAATCTTTTATTACAAATAGTGTTTATTGTTGGTAATGTAGGGGGTGATCTTATTACCTTGTTAGGAGGTGTTATTAAAAACATTATCGGAGTAATCTGATTTTTCTACCCATTTTGCCCTTAATTAAAAATCATTTCAGACACAATTGCCCTCAAATGTCTACCAAATAACAATTACCCAACTCTCTTACATTTGAGAAATTAGCTAAAACACCACAGCCACAAAAAGTTTAAAAGTTAACAAAATACCCCCAATCACCCAAGACCACCGTCGGCTGTGACTCACCAAAGACCACCGTCGGCCGTGACTCACCACTGCTAACCGCGGCGTCAGTCGTCGTAATGGTGCATGATGGTAGGATCTGATTGGTTGTGCGTTGGTAAGACATTTTCCGACCATTGATCTAGAAACAGCCAGATTTAACGTTTCTATGGCTGTTTTACGGCCAAAGATCTGACCGTGAAATGGCACGACCAAAGATCTAGCCTTTTTAAGGCCAGATCTGTGGTTGTTTCACAGCCACATTTTTGCCCGTGAAATAGCCATAGATCTGGCTGTTTTCCGGCCATGGATTTGTGATCCATGGCCATTTCCAGCTTTGCCGATGCAGGAACGGCCATATACAACTAGTTGTGTGCCATTCCATCGACTACTGGCAGCGGCCGATGATGGGGGTTGGCTGTTGACAGTGGCTTGGGGTGGGTTGGGGGTGATTTTGCTACAAATTAAAATTTTATATAGCTGGAGTGTTTTAGAAAAATTTCAAATGTGTGAGGTTAAAAAAAATGATTCAAAAAATAATAATAATAAATACTATTATATTAATATTTAAGGAGGATAATTTAGTAATTTATATAAAATACTCACCAATTTATCCTCTCAACTAAACATATTATGTACCAATTTATTCGAATCAATCAAACATATTTTTTATACATTCTTAATAATCTTTCTTTCCGTTAATATAATATACATTTATAATAAAATATTATATGATCCAAATGTCCCTATTAAGTATAATTAAATAACAAAAATCTCTTATAATTATAGTAATAACATATATCACCTTATTGTTAAGTTTTTTTTTTTTTTTTTATTGAAAGAATGACAGAAATGTAATTTCATAAATATTTGTCAATCCATTATATTATAAATTGTAATTGTATACTAACAACTCGTTAATAGGAAAAAGATTTATTATTATTTCTGAAAAATCAGAATTTGTTTTGTTATTTTATTAAAATTCAAAGAGGGCCGAGGAGGGACGGAGGGAGAGGACGTGGTAGCCGGTAGGTCATAGGTGGCAGGTGGGTGTGGGATGCGGTAGGTCATAGGTGGGCATAGGTGGGTGTGGGATGTGGTTGGTGAAATTTGGATGAGTCATCACTGACACAAGCTGACAAAAGCGATCTTTGAAATTAAATATTATTTTTTAACCCATGAATCTTTATCCACGTATCAACATTTTTTTACATTATTAGCCACTAAAAAATAAATAAATAAAAGCTTATGGGTATATTAGTTGGGAAGCATTGGACGGGGCAAAAGACCTGGACAGTATTTAACTATTTCTGTCTCGTGTTTGATGCATATTAGGTTAAAATTTAAATGTATTTAAGTTAGAGTAATGCTACAGTTACCGACGAGTATGCATTGAATTTGTGTACCAAATGATGTGGCTAAATCCTGACCGTTGATTTATTATCAGTTAATATTAATCAACGGTCAGGATTTTGTCATGTCATTCGGTGCACAAATTCGATGTAAACTTTTCGGTAGCTCTATCATTTTCCTTTAAGTTAACCTATCTTTAACATAATTAGTGTAGTACCCTAGACCAGGCAAGAAGGTATTGTACTCGCCAGTCGATGGGTGCTCGCATCAAACAAGTAAGTACGGATATTTTTAAAATTTATCCGTACCCAATCCGTTCGAAAAAAATGCGGGTGAACCGGAGAATGCCTGTGGGTACCTGCAAATACTCACATTTTATTTTAAAAAAATAATTAAAAAATTAAAACCTTAAAATCATTTTCCCAAACATTTTTCTCAATTAGACAAAGAAGAATTGGAAAGGTGAAGACCGAAGAAGAAGAAATATGAAAAAGTGAAGAGAGAGAACAAGACGAAGAAGGAGTGGAGAGAGGGAGAAGAAGAAGAAGACGAATTGAAGAAGAAGAAATATGAAAAAGGGGAGAGGGAGACAAAGAGGAAGAAGAATTAGAGAGAGGGAGAAGAGGAAGACTAACTGAAGAAGAAGAAAAAATATTAAAAAGGCGAGAGGGAGAATAAGACTAAGAAGAATTGGAGAGAGGGAGAAGAAGAAGACGAACTAAAGAAGAAAAATTATGTAGTGGGGAGGGAGAAAAAGACAAGAAGAACAGGAGAGGGGGGGAAGAAGAAGACAAGAAGAGTTGGTGAGTTCCTTATATAGCTCACCGTTTGGAAGGAGGCATTTCCTGAAGGCATCAACCATGGTTTCTTGGTTGTAGTAAGGGATTGAGACATTCTCACGATTGAAGCATCTCATATAGTCTCTCGAAAGGGCTCATTGTAGTGTTGCTAGATTCGATAAAGGTCACTGGATAATTTCTCTAGTTTTTTGTTGTTAGCAAATTGCTCCAAGAAGGTGTTTGTCAGTTGAGCGAACGAAGCAATGGAGTGGTTGGGAAGGTTGGTATACCATTAGAGTGCTAGTCCTACTAGACTAGAGCCAAAACTCTTACATATGCACGTCTCACGGAGATCTCTTGGTATTGCAGCGGCGAACATTCTTTGTTTGTAGAAGGCTACATGGTCATCTAGTCAGTGGTTCTATCATACAACTTCATGTTGGGGAAAGTGAATTTACGGGGCATATATAATAGCTGCTTTCTACTCAAGTACTCACAAATTATACATAATGAAAATACATATAAAATAGTATAAAGAGTTGGGCCCAAATTTTTTCTTTTATTAAACATATACATTTTTTACACAAAATTCGTATCATGTACAAAAGTTATCAAAAACTATGTGGACAGTGTAGCCATTTCTCCTCGCGTGTCGACGTTCATCTGACCGTGTCCTCACCTAGATCTTTCAATACATAGGAAACAACGGGGTGAGCACTAAAACAATGCTCAGTAAGTAAATCCTCTACTCATCTAACTCAGCTATCCCTGTAACTCTATCTAATTCTTTCTTTACAATTCTCATTCACTATCTCTCTTATACTTCTCTCTATGTTCTCTTTCTCATAACTCTTTTCTTCTCTTCTGTAAGTCACGGCCTCATCTTACCAGAGGCACGGCCGGGACTCGCTCCCACTCTCCGTGACTTCTACTCATTCTAGCCGATCAGACTCGGTTATGTATGGATTTGGAACCCTTGGCCATGTGAGTGTATAAACTCTCTCTCGGGTACTCTTGGGTGTAGCCCTCATCCGCATGTACTCTCATGGGCTACACCACTTTTCTTTCTCATACTCAAGCTGCTATCTCTCTTGCGGCGTACATATGGGAAAACTCAACCCATTACTCACGGGTTCCCCATCGCACAACCTACTCTATTCTCTTTTTCTCTCTTTTCTCTTAATGAAGCTCACACTCAAAGTTCTCTACTCTTTCTCTATTCTCTTTCTCTAATGCAATTAATGCATATGGATGACTCATGCTCATTAATGCACTTATGAAATGCAATTATGTCATGTAGCAATAGTTAAGGTTCTCTACTTTTACTTATGCCTTACTCAAGCATTTCATCATACAACTCATGTGCAAATAAAACTCCTACTTGATCTATAACTTTTCTCCTCTCTTTAATCATCCAAAATGGGAGAAACTCCCTCATACTCTCTAAGTTCCTGTCAAAGAAAACACTCCCAAAGGGTTTGGCTCAAAACTCTCTCCAACTTCCGTCAAACTCAACTCAAGTTCAACTCAACATCATAAAATCTCAACTCTAGGGCTGCAAAAAACCGGTTAACCGAACCGGATATATACTTTTTGTAACCGAACCGGTTTTTCGGTTCAAGCCATATTGCAAACTGAAACCGGTCCGATTTTTGCATAAATCGGTTTGCAAACCAAACCAAATTTTCAGTTTGCAATCCGGTTAACCGGTTTGCAAACCAGTTTTATTAATAAATTTTTTTTTTGCCTTTTTTTTATATGTTCTGATAAAAAAAATTCCTATTTTTGGATCACAATTTCAAGAAACCAAAAAATCCACAACAATTTGACCAATTAATCACCAATTAATGCTACTGAATTCTTTCATCCAAGCATAATAACTGATAATCACCAATTACATTATCATAAAATACAAACTCTTCCTTTAAATTTTAATGATCAAGTACAAAAATGATTAAGAAATAACAAGTGAAAGTTGTAAACAGACATCTCCCCTCCACTTTAAGGCTCAAGCATTCTTCAATTGGCCAAGTGCAATTACAGAATCACAGAATCACCTACAAGAGGAATGAAATCAGCTTTAATATTTTCTAAATAAAGAGAATGCATTTCGTTTTCAGCAAATATCACTGCAGAAAAATAAAATAAACACATAAATAATATGATACAGTGAATGATTCCATAGGATAACTAATTTGTACTCAACCCATTTAACTATATATTGTATTACTTTATTCTTTCCACCTTAATAATATTTTTTTCCTTGCATAGAATAATTATTCCACCACAACTATATTTGTTTTGCCTCCATCGCTTAATTAATTCACCATAATTATTCCACCACAACAGTGAATGATTCCATAGGATAACTAATTTGTACTCAACCGTGAAGAAGTCAAAAACAGGAATTTCATTGTGAAATAATGGTCCATATGAGCTGGATAGGACATGGCTCAATCTTTTTACATTAATAACTAGTCTTCAAATGTGTCAATTTTATGAGTCCCAAAACCGTGTCAATTACTCAACAAATCAAACATGTCAAACTGAATACTTATTGTCTCTGTCACACTCTTTAAAACAGAAAAATTATTCAATTTTATGAGTCCCAAAACCGTGTCAATTACTCAACAAATCAAACATGTCAAACTGAATACTTATTAATCAACCAATCTTAACAAACCAGCTTATAAAATAATTAAAAAATGAGATCAGAATCTTAACAAACCAGCTTATAAAATCAAAAGTAATATACCTCATATATTGGGTTATCATTCAATCATCCATATGACTTGTGCTTTCCAATCCGAAACGCGCAATTTCTACAAATAATTGAACAAGCACAATAGATAGGTTATATTTGCAAAATATATTTAACAAAAACAAGAAATAATCAAATAAATAACCAAAAAATTATAAGTAAATGAACAAATTTACCCTTGTCAAGTTTTGATATTTCGTCCAAGCTCTCCTCTATGATGAATGGTACACGCGAAGCCCGAACCCAATCCTGTGTACAAATAAGAGCCTCCACCATCTTGGGAGTGAGGGAGCTACGAAATGGATCCAATACACGACCCCCCGTACTGAAAGCCGACTCAGATGCAACGGTAGAGACAGGCATAGCCAATACATCTTGTGCTATCATAGACAGAGCTCCATATTTTGTTGAATTTAACTTCCACCATTGCAAGATATCAAAACTCTTGTTGTCATTTTCACAATCGTCCGCTAAATATTTGTCCAACTCTGTTTTGTCATTCACAACTTTTTGTCCAGCATGTTTCTCTTTATACATTACCTTCATAAACTCCTCAGTATCAAGATCTACATCATCAACATCAATCTCCATTGCAACTCGAGTCTGCTCACTTGGTTGAGCACTAGGGACCACCTTAAACGAACTATATTGCTCAAATAAAGCCACCAAAACTTCTTTCACTTTTGTTTTCAACCTCTCAGCAAGATCCGTATCAAAAGACTCATTAATAACCCAATTCACATATTCTAACTTGTGTCTCGGATCTAGTACCTGTGCAATGAATAACATGAGGTTGATATTATTAATATTTGACCAATATTTATCATATTTCCCCTTCATCCTTAGAGCCATAGCACGTAACCCAGGATCTACACTTCTACACCATTTTGAAATCTTCAATCCAACGCCAAAAATGTCCCGCATGTAAGAATTACTCGTGACATAAAGTGAGCCAGAGACACGTAGAGTTGTATCATAAAAGACTTTCAAAAAAGGCAATAAGTGTCGTGCATACTCCCAATCAATGCATGTAGGCAAACCTTTAAACCTTTCCCCACTGCTAAGCTCATCTGAATACTTACTATCCTCTATTTCCAACAACTTAAAAGCTTTCTGAAATTTTACTGCCGCCTCCAACATCAAGTATGTGGAATTCCACCTTGTTTCAACATCGAGAACCAAGTGAGCTTTACTTTCAATTTTTTCTTTTGTCACACACTCCTTAAATTTCTGTAACCTTGCCGGAGAAGATCTCACGTACCTCACTGCCGAACGAATTCTGAATATGGAGTCCTCTATATCTTTTAATCCCTCTTTTACAACTAAACTCAATATATGAGCACAACATCTCATGTGGAGGAAGTCACCATCCAAGACACTCCCCTTCCAACTTCCCAACCGAGTCTTTAGATAACTTATTCCAACATCATTAGAGCTTGCATTATCAACAGTGATTGTGAAAACTTTAGAAATACCCCACTCAAGCAAACACTTCTCCACGGTCTTGCCAATCTCTAAACCTTTATGACTAATAATGGGGCAGAAGTTTATAATCATTTTTTGTAAAACCCAGTTTTCGTCGATGAAATGAGCTGTTAAACACATATAATTGAGGTTCTGACAACTTGTCCATGTATCAATGGTGAGAGAAACTCTTTGTGAAAACTTAGCAAAGAACTTCTTCATCTTTTGGCACTCATCATTATATATTTTAATACAATCTGAAGCAACCGTTGTTCGGCTAGGAATTTGAAACCTTGGCTGAGCCATACTCATGAACTCCCGAAACCCCTCACGCTCAACAAACCTAAAAGGTAACTCATCAACAATGACCATTTTAGCTAAAGCCCGTCTAAGCCCATCCTGGTCAAATTTCCAAGTCAAAAGTGAAGAATGTGGAGCGTTACTTGACTGATCACGTGCCTGTTGTGCTTGTTGAAACACTAATGTCTTTTGCTTCTTATCCACCATATTTAAGGGATACTTTTTACACCTACTTAAATGGTTACGCAGACAACTTGTACCACTCTTACTTGGACAAGCTAGAACATTCCCACAGTAATTACATGATGTAGTGGCATTATCCTTATTCTCAGAATCATTCTTGGTAAAGTGATCCCACATTTCCGAAGTGTTCTTCCTTTGAGTAATAGAAGTCCCACGTTTTTGGATTGGACGTGGCACTGGTGCCGTGCAAGTAGTTTGATTTGTGGCCACATTTGCAGGTGTCGGATTCAGTGAATGAATGTCACTTGAAGTCTGACAAGCATGAGTATTGTCTCCAGTCGATGACATCTGCAAAATTCGAAAAGAATTTAAACTGAGAACAATTATTGAAACAGCAACAGGAATAAATAAATAACAGACCTAAACTTCAAGCACAGAAAAAATAGAATTTAAATTTCAAAGACATGGTCATGATGTGCAAGAATATAACTTTGATACTAATAGCAGTTACTTTAAGTAAATCCAATTAAAAGAAAACCAATAAAAAAAATAGAAGATCCACATCTAAAGGACTCAAAACTTTCTACTAATGTTTTTGATCATGTCTCCACCACAGGAAAAAGAAAAAAAATCTTTAAATAGGCCTTATATAAAGTATGGGTATCAACTGATAATCAGGACCTCCCATTTAAAATTAGGCTAAAATATACCCTCTCCAAACCACAACCTCTCATCCCTCTCTTAAACCCCATTAAAACAAAACACCGAAACTAAAACAAACCCTTTTCTCCCTTTAACCTCAACTGCCTTAACCAACCCAACACCACCATTTTAAGTTTTCAGTTTAAACCCATCTCTACCTCTTTCTCTTTCACACCCCCAACCAATACAAAACAAAAACAAACCCAGATTTCATACACCCTCCAAAAGGCACTGCTTTATACATATCTCCTTATTCGAGATTTTATTTTTTAATCTGCATTCCATTTATAGTTATTACATTGTATAAAAATCCACTCAAATCTCTCAAACTCGTGCAATAAATAATCAATATATTTAAGGGAAGTTAAAGCAAAAGTTGACTATTTAGAAATGTTTATAAATTATTAGCTTTGCAATACCCATTAATTATGGTATTCCGTCAGACGCAAACCCCTCTTCTTAATCTCATAAAAAACCAATAAGGCATCCTTAACTTTACCTTCTTTACACAATCTATGCATCAGAACATTGAAAATGTACACACTTCTCTCTCATAAATTATGACAAAGAATTGCAACATATCCCTATTTATTGTTTACAAGTGACCTGCATATCTATATACTACATTTTTGTTGGAGACAGGAATACTGGAATAGGTATCAGAGAAAATGTTAGATTGTAACTTACCTTCTTCAATAAAAAAAGAACATGTGCTGGGGACTAGAGTCCTGGAGAGTGGAGACTGGAGATGGCAGCGGTGGTTGACGAGTTTGAGAGGAGAGGACGAGAGGAAGAGAGACGAGTTTGAGAAGAAGATGTTAATGTTACACCTTTGGACAATGAAGAAGGCAACAGCGACTGGAGTTTGGAATCTTGGAGACAATGGAGAGTGGAACTAGAGAGGGCAGCGACGAGCCAACGAGGTAAAGATCGGCGAGTTTGAGAGGAGGAGAGGAGGTATACGTCGTCTTCTTGTTAGGGATTTCAGATTTAGATTTGGGTATTTAGGATTTTAAATAATAAAAGATTTTTAAAGATTAAAATTTAAAATAATATTATTATATTAAATTTATAAGAAAACCGGTTTATTAAACCGGTTTCGGCTAACCGATTTAAAAAATGATATAAACCGTTAACCAAACCGGAAAACCGGTTTATTCACTTTTTAAAACTGAAACCGAAACCGAAACCGAAACCGGTTAACCGGTTTTTCGGTTCGGTTTCCGATTTTTTTTTTGCAGCCCTACTCAACTCTTCTCATAACTCCATTATATTCAACAATAAGTATAAATAACCATCCATCTCATCACAATTTCTAAATAAACATAATACATACACATACATACATAAATTTCTACTCAAAAGAGTTCTTAAATCTCAACTTGGGTTGAATTTACTTACCTTGTGGGTAAATAACTTCTCTAGCACTTTTCCTTCCCCTTGTTGTCTTGTCTTGTCTCTACAACTTTAAACAACAATAACAACATAAGACTTCAACAAATCATAAACTAATTCTCATCTAAAGCAAGAATCCTTACCTTAGGATGCTTTAGATGAAATCTCTACTAACAACTACCCAAAAGCTCCCTAAAATTCCTTAGAAATCTTGGAAGATTGAATGAAGGATGGGAAGAAAATAGACAGTGAGAATGGCGGTGGAAATGGGTGAAATGAGGGTTTACTACACTTAATCTCTTGTTTAGCTCATATTGTAACCATTCTTTCCCATTTTGCCCTTGCTCTTCCTTAAAAATTTCATCTTTGTCCTTTGATTCATTACAAACACACCCCCAACTCCAACACATTCTCTACTAAATTTTCTTACATTTTACTCCCCACTTTTATTGCTAATTAGGGGTAGAATAGTCATTTTACCCCTATAGAGAATTCTCTAGAACTCTCAAGAAACTTTTTTGCCGTCCCGTTGCCACGACGAAGCAATTTTCGTCGCCCCGGCAAAAAATTACAGAACTGACATCGCAACATAGAGCTGACGTGACCGCGACGAAGACTATTCTTCGCCCCGGCGAATACTGTAATACCAAGATTCCTCAAATCTCAACCAATTTCAAGGCAAACATTCAACCAACTCAAAAATAACAACATACAAACTCAATTGAAGCCGGACCAATGAACATTTAAGTAATACAACAAATCTTAACTACGTACCTCAAGTGGAGGCGCTACAGCATATCCGCGAGAGCAATGGTTTCTATCAATGGTGACTCGGCACAGCTTTGGGGTTGACTCTTTTTTAGGGGTGTTGGCACACCTTGGATGCGCTGGATCATTGCTTCCATTTTGGCTAACCGCTTGGTTAGGGTTTGTTCAAGGGGTGTGGTTACAGGTGCATATCGGTTGTTTAGGAATTGGGGAAACACTCTGAGATTAACATGTATCGTCGAGCCGTGTGGGAAGCCTTGCTGGGTTAAGTCAATCTCTGGGTTCATGGGATGTGTTTGGTGGGTAAAGCTGGTATTGCTGAGGTGGGGTAAAGTGGCTTGTGTAAGTGTCTTGGAAGCCGAGTGGGTGATGGGTGGAATGGTGACTGGTCAGTTCTGCTCAACCATTGATGTGGCTGTTGTTAGGGTTGTGGTATGATGGTCGATGGTAACTCCATTATCCAGGGTCAAGAAGAGCTATCTGGGTTGAATGAGATGCCGAGAGGAAGATGCATGATGTTGGTTAAGAGACCAATCTAAAGAATAAAACTGGGTTACTTTATCTTGGAGTGCTTGGTTCTCCGCGCGAATAGCAGCATTCTGAGCCTCTAGAGCCTGATATTCGTTATTGCTTTCTTTCACTAGCGCGGTGAGAGCTGCAATTTGTGCTGCGACATCGGACACCGGAGTCTCTGTGTTGTTAGTCATGATAACCGATAGGGAGGAGGAGCAGCTTCAACATATCTTTTTGAATCGAAAAATTGCCAAAGCCCCATGGTGGGCGCCAAATTGTAAACGATACAATTTACAATTAAACTCGAAAAGACGGAATCTTGTGATGTGAGCCACTGACAATCTTGATGGACCTGCTAAGGGTGCCTTGATGATTGAAAGGGAGATTTAGTGATGTAAGGGGGTCGTCAGAGTTAGTAGAAAGCTTGGAAGTAAGAATACTAAAGCTTAGGGGTGATTTCTGAATGTCTAACGAGAGGGTTAGCCCCTGTTTATATAGTGAACCCAAGGGGTCCGAGTCCTTATAGGATTCTGAATCCTACTTAGTAGGTGTGTTTTCCGTTTAGAAGGAGATGAGATATTCTGCCTTTATGGGCTCAGACTTTCCTTTTTGGGTGAGATTTGAGATCTTGTTAGAAGAGAAATTTGACTAGGATTTTGATCATTGTTGTGGATTGTTGTGAGCGAATGGGTCGGACCCAATTTAGCTTAACTGGGGGGATGACCTAACTCATAGAGCAGACATTTTCCAAGGTATTCTAAGCGTGAGCTCAATTGAGATTGGGCCAAGACCCTGAGTCGTCACATATTTATGATGTTATTAGACCTCGTTAGGTCTAATACAATTTTTGGTCCATACAATTAATAATTAGCTACAATGTTTTCAAAATTAACTATAGAAATAACATAAGTTACAAATCTTTAAAAAATAAGCCCTAGTCAACTGGTTGTTAGTGTTAAATTTACTTGTGTAAAGTAAGAGACTGATATTTTATAGAATTAGATTATTTTTCTTTTAAAATAACAAATAAGAAATTACTAAAATATCGAGATAACCCAACAACATTACCAAAAAAANACGTGGTTAAAAGCCACGCGCTCTACCCTTGAGCTAAGACGGTAGTGGAATTTGAAAATTGTTTCTATAAAATGTAAATTAAAAAATTATATTTGCGTGCCCCTAAATGAACATAAATAATAGCCTCTAAGAGTTTGGAATGTATTAGAAAACCCCTAGATGTGACTCTGTGATTAGGGGTTTTCAAAAGAACCGATTAGAACCGGAACCAACGGGTACCCAAGGTTTGGTTCCGATTCCTACCCAGAACCAATCTTCAACGAGTAGGTTCCAGTTCCAAATTTTTGGAACCATTACTATGCAGTTCTGGTTCCGGTTCCTATAGTTAGGAACTAGGAACAGAGACTAATATAAAATAAAATTAAAGATTAGGAAGCTTAATAAAAACTTTTGTAGAAAAAGTAATGTGAATACATTTATATCTATATTTCATAACATTTAAAGTAAGTTGGTTTGATTTTTGAGAATCTACCTTTACAAAGTAATGGAGTTTGTAATTTTGAATTTATAATTTGTAATTTTATTTTTGTTAACAAGTGCCAGGTGGGGGGGCATTTGTAAGCTTTTAAGGGTTTTTTTGCTATTTTAAAAACTTTTGGGGGGTCATTAATTTTACAGGATACTCAGAACCAGAACCAGAACCAGAACCGTTGTTATAGGTTTTGGTTCTGAGTACCTAGGAACCGGAACCGTCGGTTCTGATTTTGGTTCCAAATTTCAAAGAACCGTTGGTTCCGGTTCTGATTCTTTTAAAAAGTACAGAGTACCCAGAACCGAATACCCCAATCTGTGATTGTGAGTCACCTGTTGACTGTTAAGGAGGTTTTTTATACTTTCCAGAAAACGTGGTGGTGTTTTAATTTAATCATCTCTCACAGGTGCTCTATAACAACCCTTAATTAAAAGGAAAAAAATATTTCTTCTCAAAAACCAGACTACACTAGTACGGTTCAGTCTCTTCCCCTCTTCACTATTTACATCTCCATCACAGATGATTCCGCCATCGCCGTCGCTCTCCGCCACCATCCTCCCGCACCGCCTCCACCACCTCCGCACCTTCATCGATGCACGAGTAAAATGGGCGCGTGACCCATTCCTCGATACCGCAGTCTCCAAAGAAAAAAACCTCAAGCAACTCATTTCTCTCAAAAACCAAATCCTCTCTTCATCTCTCCCTCTCTCCACTCTCTCATCTTCCCCCGTCAAATTCTTCCAAAAATACCCCTCTTTTTTTCGAATATTCCAACCCTGCCCCTCTCTCCCTCTCCACATCAAGCTTACCTCTCAAGCTCTGACTCTCCACAAAGAAGAGTCGGCCATTCACAGCTCGCCTTGTCACCGTAATGACGCCGTTAAACGGTTGGCGAAGGTGCTGATGCTGGCTAATGCTAGGAGGCTTCCGTTGCATGTTGTTGACAAGTTCAAATATGACCTCGGTCTTCCTCATAATTACGTTACTGCACTTCTTGCTGATTATCCAGAGTATTTTCAGGTTTTTCAGTGAATAATTCATTAATATTAATTATTTATAACTGACTATGTCTTAATAAATAATTAAATAGTGATTATAGGTTATAATTTTATCGTTATTATCATATCTTGCCGGAAAACAGAGTTGAAAGTTTTTAAAATAAATAAATTCCAGGTTCATATTTATTATGAAATGAAGTATTTTAGGTAATTTAGTTTATATGTTTGTTAAAAAATTTCAGATTTTAGATGTATTTCTCTGAACATAGTGGCGATGTGAAAAGACAAACAATAAAAAATCTAATTCGCCTAGCTATGTTTAAGATAATAGTGTCAAAAACAAATATACCTCCAGTTTAGGTTGGTTATTATTGATATGATGTTGCTTGTTGATATGTTATCGATTACTAAAACTTGTTTATTTATATATTTACGAGTTTTAATTGTGTTTTCTTGGTAAATTGGCTAGCTTATAGGATGAAAAAATCTAGTTGGAAAGTTCGTGGGCAAGGTGATGCAGTTGTTTTGTGTATGTTATGAATTATTCTTGGTTATTAAGTTGATTTTGGTAATTATAGATATGATGTTGCGTGTTATTGATATGATGTTATGGTTTACTAAAACTGGTATACTCATATAATTGGGATCAGAGTTTTATTAGCGTTTCCAACAGACCATGGACTACTTAGCAGTTTGTAAGTTTGCTTGGTGACTAGCTAGTAGGATAGCATTATCTAACTAAAGGTTTAAGAAAGGCTGTGCACGGTTATATACATGGGAGGTGAGATATTTCCATGCTCTCACACTTCTTCTCTAAGTTTGTTACTATTTTGTACTTATATATGTGGAACTTTATTGCCTTGAAAATAATGTACAATACAAGTGCATTGTCCTGATATTTATAGGGCTCAATAGTGATCAGTTTTGCCTGAGGTTTACGCTTAAACTTTGCCATTAAATGAAGCCATCTTGTGTAGTTAGTTGCCAAGTAGTCCATTAGTTGGTCCAATGGAACCCCACTTCATAATAAAACTACATATTGGTAATGGGCAATGTCATATTTGTAATATAGCATCAAATTAGTAATCAAAAGAATATGTCGCTTTAGTAGCGCACAACTGGTGACTAATGAGTATTCTTGTTTTCTGAAAACAACATATGATTGGTGAATATTACTATTTTTTCACTTTGACTGGCCTAGTAATAATGATGGATTTGCTCCATAGGGCTTCCTCCACTTTAGATTAAAGTCTCAGAACTGTCACACCTAATTCTTTCTATTACTTAATTTTATTACCCAAAGAAGGCTGCTGAAATTTTGAGTCTCTGACAGAGTTTCTTCTTTTTTGGGTTTTTCTGATTTTATATAAGTTTTGTTGTGGAGACAAAAATGTTGTTAGCAATGTTTATGATAGGAACCCACTTCAATAACTCAACAATTTGGGCTGGGCCATGGGTCTTTCATGGGCTTAGGTAGAACTCTCTTTAAAAAACCGGCTTGCCAAGGGAGGGTGCCCAAACCTTTATAACCCACATGCCCACCTTTTTCCCTTTCAATGTGGGATCCTAACATTCCACCATGCTTTCGCAACCGATGTCCACGTCGGTCTCTTTACCCCCGTCGGCCTCTTTACCCCTTGGGTTACTACGCGGATCCTCTTTCTCTCGGGCCTCCATGCCCTTTCTCGGGGTAGCAGCCCGGGCCCAAGGTCAGCCTGCCACGGGTCAGCTTGCCACGCGTGCGTTGCCACATAGGCGCAGGATCATGCTCTGATACCAGTTGATAAACCCCAGGATTAACAAGCAACAAGCAACCACAAAATCAGATAATGCACCAGTTCTCCAGTGTTTTCACAAGACAGATTTGGATAGATAGAATTGGATTGATATTAAGAACTGAAATTGGTAAAACAAAGCAATTTTCCAGGACTGAAATGAAAGAAAAATAACAGTAGATAAATCCCAGCAGTTCGAGGAGCTGGGGACCTCCCTGATTCACAATTTACAATTTCTGCCTTTTTACCCAAAAGGCTCCCCCGTTTATACATGAATCAGCTAACAACTTTTATTCCCTTCTAACTAATTGGTTCACACGTCACCTGCCTCCAGCTTCTCTCCACCTAAGCATGTTTCTTCAATTCTATTCTGTTGGCCTCTCTCCACTAACGCATGCTTCTCCAATTCCAACCAATTATGTTAGTGGCTTTTTACCCTTTTGCCCTCTGTGCTGGTAAACCTTCTTGATAGGTGGTCTATCAATATCCCCCCTTGAACAACCACCTTGTCCTCAAGGTGAAAGTGAGGAAATTGAAGAGTGATGGTGTTGGCCAACTCCCAGGTTGCTTCAAATGGGGCTAAATCCTTCCACTTAATAAGGACTTCTTGAGAGCCATTCACTAGTGTGTGGACTGCCAAGATAGACTCCGGTTGAACCTGCAGCTCCATGTCCTCCATGTCCTCTGTTGGCCATTCACTAGTGTGCAGACTGCTCTTGAGCTGAGATATGTGAAAAACGGGATGAATTTTGGCTGTTGAAGGCAACTTTAGCTTATATGCAACCTGTCCAATTTTTTCCAAAACGGGAAATGATCCATAAAAACGCGGACTCAACTTTTCATTGAGTTTAGAAGCCAGGCACCTGAAGCGGTAAGGCTGAAGCTTCAAAAACACTTGGTCTCCAGGCTGAAAGTTAACATCCCGGCGATGGGCATCTGCCTGTGATTTCATATGGCTCTAGGGACCAAGTGTTTTTGAAGCTTCAGCTTTACCGCTTCAGGTCCCTGGCTTCTAAACTCAATGAAAAGTTGAGTCCGCGTTTTTATGGACCATTTCCCGTTTTGGAAAAAATTGGACAGGTTGCATATAAGCTGGAGTTGCCTTCAATAGCCAAAATTCAATTTGGGAACCCATGCAGTCGAACAACCTCCGAAATAAACAGATCAGCCACGTCCTTGGCCATATATGGGTGACATAATGGAAGGAAATGACCATACTTAGTTAATCGATCCACCATGACCAATATCGTGTCGTATCCTTTCGCTTTGGGCAACCCCCCGATAAAATCCATACTAATGTTGTCGAATACCTGGGTGGGAATGGGTAAAGGTTGGAGCAGACCAGCAGGCTTAAGGGCTGAATGTTTGTTCAATTGACAGGTGGAACACTATTGGACAAAAGTCTGAACATCTCTTTTAATACCTTCCCAAAAAACCAGGTTCGTCACTCGTTTGTAGGTTCTAAAAAATCCAGAATGGCCCCCGATAGGACGGTTGTGGAATTCCTCCAACAAACGCGGAATATAGTTAGAAGATTTGGGAATTACCAACCTGTTTTTGTAGAGCAGACAACCGCGGCGTAGACTGGAATTCGGGTGACTCTAGGGATCGAAAAGCAAATCTTGGATGATAGTTCGAAGCTTCTTATCTTGCTGTGCTTCAGCCGCAAGATCATCGAATTCTGAGAAGGTAGCTACCGAGACAGTAGTGAATTCCATGTCTTCTCTGCGGGAGAGGGCATCAGCCACGTGGTTTGAACTACCTGGTTGATACACGATCTCAAATGAGTAACCTAGAAGTTTAGAAATCCATTTTTGCTGCTCAGGTGTTTTCACCCTCTGATCTGTTAGGAACTGCAGACTGCGCTGGTCCGTTTTGATAGTAAACTTTTGTCCGCTGAGGTAGTGACTCCATTTTTGAACCGCAAACACTATGGCCATTAACTCTCTTTCATATACTGATTTTTGCTTGGACTGATGGGAAAATGCTTTACTGATGAATGCGATGGGACGCTAGTTCTGAATTAAGACAGCTCCCAATCCTTGGCCCGATGCGTCCGTGTGGACTTCAAAAGGAAGACTGAAATCAGGAACAACCAGCACAGGCACGGATGACATGGCTTTTTTCAGGTTATCAAAGGCTTGTTGGGCTTGTTCATTCCATCCGAAGGCGTCTTTTTGAAGTAGTTTAGTCAATGGCTGACTATTGACCCATAATCTTTCACGAATCTACGGTAATATCCTGTTAATCCCAAGAATCCCCGCAACCCTTTGATAGTTTGTGGAACAAGCCAAGATAGCATGGATTCAACTTTGGTTGTGTCTGCCTCCAACCCATCCGCAGAGATCAAATGTCCCAAATATTCCAACTTCAATTGACCAAATATACATTTTTTCCGGTTGACAATCAGCTCGTTGTCGGTCAAGATTTGGAAGGTGTATCGTAAGTGAGTGAGGTGGGCTTCTAGGTTGGGGCTGTAGACTAGGATGTCGTCAAAAAATACCAGTACAAACTTCCTTAAAACTGGTCTGAAAATGTTGTTCATTGGAGCCTGGAAAGTATAGGGGGCGTTAGTCAGTCCAAACGGCATGACCAGGAATTCGTAATGCCCCTCGTGAGTTCGGAAAGCTGTTTTCAGCACATCCTTGGGCCTAACTCTGATCTGATGATATCCGGATTTCAAATCCAACTTAGAAAAAACTGTCGCTCCAGCCAACTCATCTAGCAACTCATCAATTGAAGGTATGGGAAATTTGTCGGGTATGGTTATGTTGTTAAGGGCACGGTAGTCAACAGAAAAACGCCAGCTTCCATTTTTCTTTTTAACCAACAGCACCGGGCTTGCAAAAGGGCTAACACTTGGTTTGATTATTCCGGACATTAGCATTTCACCCACCAACCTTTCGATCTCATTTTTTTTAGTGTAGGAATATTTGTAGGGGCGTAGGTTAGGGGGTTTGGAGGATTGTTGGAGGGTTATGGCATGGTCAGTTGGTCTCCTTGGTGGTAGACAAGAGTGTTGGTCAAACAGTTGGTGGAATTCATTAAGTAATGCAGCCACTTCCGGCTCCATGGGTTCACTCTACTCTTCGACTTTCCTCTCAATAGAACAAAACTCAACTACATACCCTGCACCCTCACTCTGTAGTGTCTTGAGCATGGCTTTTAGAGATACTACAGTCTTAACTAACGAAGGGTCACCTTGCAACACAGTTCTCTTCCCGTTACTATCGAATGCCATGGTTAAATTTTTCCAATTAGAGCACACATCTCCCAACGTGCTCAACCAAGATATCCCTAACACCACATCAGCTCCACCTAAATCAAATGGAAAAAAATCTTGTGTTAACTCCACCTCCTGGATCTTCATACTCACATTTTTGCAGATTTCTTCTCCCCTGACGGTAAATCCATTGCCTACCATTACTCCGAATTGTTTCCCCTTTTTCCAATTTCAAGCCTAGCTTCCTTACCAACTCCTTTGAGATGAAATTGTGGGATGCCGCACTATCAACCAACACAATCACTGTCTCATCTCCAATCATTCCCCGGATCTTCAAAGTCTTATCCATAGTCATACCCACAATTGAGTTCATTGACAAAGCCAAGGGATCACCTGTTGGGTTGGCGTCATCGTCGTTGTCTGGGCTGGGTTCTTCTATTTCCGGCGAGTCTTCATCGGTCACTAAGAGAATCTGTAGCGATCTCGCCTTACAACGGTGGGTGGGGCTGTATTTTTCGTCACATTTGAAACACAGTCCCCTCTCCCTCTTGCTCTGAATCTCAACGTCAGTAAGTCGTCAGAACCCTTCTCCTCGAGTTCCTTGCATGGGTGCAAAAGCTGGCCTCTGTTGTTCATTTGCTTTGCTTGGAACCAGATCTGTCCCTTTGCTTGAAACCAGATCTGAAACGCGTGAAAAATTATTTGGGAACCACTCATTTGTGCGCCAGATTTCTAGGTTGGGTGTGACCCGCTGGTATGGCTCCATTTTAGGTAGTTGGGTCTTAAATGGCTTGAGCCTTTGTTTATCCAAAACCCAATTTTTCTTCTCAACTCTGTGGGCCTGCTCAATAAGTGCAAAGAGTGTATTTGGTTGGCCCAAACGCAGTTCAGCCCGAATTTCTTCTTTGAGTCCATTTAAAAAAATTCCCATTAGCAAATCTTCTCCTACCTCACGCAAAGGAGCTGAATGTTCTTCAAAGTTTTCTTTGAATTCTGTTACTGTTCCAGTTTGTTTTAAGGCCACTAGTGCCTCATATGCTGATCCTTTGAAAGATGGGTGAAATCTCGCAATCACGGCAGTTTTAAAAGCTTCCCATGAACTAATGGGTGCCCTTGATTCGACCCACTGATACCAATTCAGTGCCCTTCCCTCCATGCAAACCGCAACTGCCTCTACCTTTTCTCCCTCTGTGTAACGATTGACTGAGAAATAGCGATCCGCTCTGAAGGTCCATCCGGAGGGATCTTCTCCATTAAACATTGGTAATTCTAATTTTTTTTCCTTTCCTTTCCTCCCTAAGGCTCTCAGTTTCCTTACTATGACCCATTCCACCATTGTCGTTACTTTTGGAGTTTTCCCCCCGATTTGACTTGCCCCGATCTCTACTATTTTGTGTTTCCTTCTCCTCTTTCAGTCTCATCCATTCCCTCATTTTCAGGAGATACCCTTTGATACTACCTAACTCTTCCTTCATCCCTCCTAACTCTTTCTCCATATTACCCATTTCTTTTTCTAATCCCTCAACCTTTTGCTCCATTCTCGATTTAGGCATTACCAGACTCTGATACCAGTTGATAGGAACCCACTCCAATAACTCAACAATTTGGGTTGGGCCATGGGTCTTTCATGGGCTTGGGTAGAACTCTCCTTGAAAAACCGGCTTGCCAAGGGAGGGTGCTCAAACCTTTATAACTCACATGCCCACCCTTTTCCCTTTCAATGTGGGATCCTAACGGTTTATAACAAGTTTGGTAAATTGTAGAATACCCAAAAAGTAAATGAACTTCAGCAACTTTCTTTGAGTAATAAATTTAGGTCATAAAAAATTGTATAATGAATAAAAGGCTATTACAAGAAGTTTATTATTACTTTCTTGGTGATTATTTTCAGGTATGTGAAATCAAAGATCATGTAACTAACAAAGAAACTCTGGCATTGGAGTTAGTTTCTTGGAGGAAAGAACTTGCAGTATCAGAAATGGAAAGAAAAGTGTGCAATGGTGATATTTCAAATCTAAGAAGAGGAAGGTGCATAGAGTTTCCTATGAATTTCCCTAGAGGGGTTGACTTAGAAAAAAAGGTTAAGAATTGGGTTGAAAAATGGCAACAGCTGCCTTATGTTTCACCTTACGAAGATGCATTCCATTTGGCACCGAGAAGTGACCTGGCAGAGAAATGGGCTGTAGCAGTGCTTCATGAGTTGTTATGGCTTTTGGTGTCAAAGAAGACGGAGAGAGATAATGTGTTTTGCTTGGGAGATTATTTAGGGTTTGGTGATAGGTTTAAGAAGGTTTCGGTGCATCATCCAGGGATCTTTTATGTGTCTAATAAGATTAGGACTCAAACTGTGGTGCTTAGGGAGGCTTATAGGAAGGATTTTTTGGTGCAGAAGCATGCATTGATGGGGATGCGGTATAGGTATGTTCATCTCATGAATAAATCAAAGGATAGAAGGAAACCTGTTTGTGCCCTAGCTTTTGGTTCAACAAGAAAAAGAAAGGTTAATTTATCTACTGTAAAAGAGAAAACGACAAAAGAGGACGATAATTGTGGTTCGGAAGAAGAAAAGGACTCCAATGGATCTTCTGAATCAGAGTTTGAAGATGTTGATAGTCAAGAACAGTGAAGATGGAGATATGATAAGTAGAGAAGAAAACTTAGAGAAGTAGCTTGAGTTGAGAACCTGAGATGTTTGCTTTAGAAAGCTCAAAAAGAGGTTAGCTTGACAAAATTTATGCAACTTATCAAAGAAATTAAGGACCACAAGAGATGTTAATCTCATGGCTCATGAGACTATGTTAATTGAGCATCAAACTTAGAAAGCATTAGCCCAAAATGAGGTGGGTCCAATCAACAAAGGAAGCTCGGCTCAGCAATTGTTTATTGGACAGAGGATGATGATATATTTCCTGGACATTCATGGGAAATAGAACAAAAATGGATGACAACATTTATTGGAGGTGGGAGGATCAGTTTGTCAAGCAATGTAAAATTTGAGGGTGGATTCAAGATTATGTGCAGTAGCTTCTGTTGTGCAAGGATATGGGTACGTGCTGACATTATTTGCGACTATGGATGGTGGTTTTCTTGCTCTCTATGCATATAATCTCTATAATCTGTCAACAAAATATAAATTGAAAAATCATTTTGCAATTCTTTTTCTGTATGTATATATTGTCATTTCTAGTTTGTGTACCTGCTGACATTATTTGCCACTATGGATGGTGATTTTCTTGTTCTCTATAAATATAATCTATGTAATCTGTCAAAAAAATATGAATTGAAAATTTATTTTGCAATTCCTTTTTCTGTATATATATATTATCATTTATAGTTTTGTGATGTGATCAGCTGATCATGTCTATAGTTTACAAATTGGCCTTGACCTTGAAGTATTGTTTCTAAATATTTTGTGATGATGCTCTTAAGTATCTTATATACTAAAAGTTTAAGAAATTGTGATGTCTGCTATGGTAGATCCACTGCACTTCATGTACTCATACCCCCACAATGAAACAATGTGGCCGTCATAAAAATAAACATATATTGGCTGCTACTGAAATTCTGCATTCAATATGAATTCGCTGTCCAAGGAGTTATATTGTTTCTAGACTTCATCCTATTAATTTATCTCACTGTTTGAGCCTTCATCGTATAATTTCCTTTTCATTTTAATTCAAATAATTGGTCTTCTTTGGTAAATCCCTGACACTGTCAGGTTGGTGTATCAAGGAGATAATAAACTATTGCTTCAATGGGTCATGAATTTTGAAGCCTCAAAACCATGAAGGGTTGGTGATTCGATTTGCTATTACTGTTACTTGCGCAAGTGTAAACTGTAAAGTGCATTCCCTAAGAATATTTGTGGCATTTCCTGGTTGTACAGGATCTGATATCTGGCTGAGCTTTTGATCCAACTTTGGTTCTTTTATTTGCAGAAAAGACTAGGAAGAAAATTACTTTCTTCAGTTTGCTTCTTTAGCATTTGAACTTCAGCAGCTGGTTCAGAAAATTGTATGCCTTCTTACTCTAAAGTTCTCTTATTATATTTCATTTATATCTTCTCTTTTGGCCTGAGATTTAGTATTACACTGTTAGAAGTTGTAGACCATCTAATTTAGTTTCAATATTCCACGTTGGCAACATCTAATTTAGTTTCAATATTCCACGTTGGCAACAATCTTAATCATCAGTCTTTATTTAGCTAGTGGACATAAATAAGTTTCAAAATTTGTGGCAATAAAGAGTGGCCGCTGAACGTATCCCATTCAGTAATATGATTTGACAAAATTTTTGATAAATCTTTTTCTGGATTAAGAAATTGTGTTCTGTTTGTTCTTGATTAATTATCCAAATGTTTACTTGCATATTCTTAATGTGCCAAGCAGTGTGTTTGTAGCTCTGATTTAAATAGTATAGAAGTAGATCAGATTATATATAGTATTGTCTTGTGTTTGTATAATGCCTAATTGGATAGAACTAAAAATCATTAAAAAAGAGAGGAGAAAACTCAATCTTTATTAATATTCAAATTGATTTCATTTACCAAATAAACTTATAGTAGTTTGCTATGAGACAACTCATAGATCACTTGGCAGCATATAAATCAACTATTAGACTTACAAGTTGTTTTAACATACGTCCTAAAGATACACATGACGATCATTAATGAACAAAAAAATTGATGATTTCAATGCACTATATTTAAAAAAGATTAAAAAAAGCCACATTTTTTAATGCATCGAAATGATCAATTTTTTGTGTGTTAGTGATCTTAACGTATGTCTTTAGGGCACATACTAACTCAACTCTATATTCATCGTGTTTTCAGCTGTCCTCATGACCAAGTGGTAAAAAAAGAAAAACAATGAAATAGTATATGAAGTAGCTTTAATGATATTAACTGTTTTTCACAACTAAAATTCTCTCTTAATATAAGGGAGGGCCTTATTTATATTTGTTGAGTTGTATAGAATCATATTAGGATTAGGATGTTGAGTTGTACAAAATCATATTAGGATTAGGATCAAGATCACATTAGGGACAAGGATAAGATTTATTAGGAATAGGTTAATTCATTTCCATATTTCATGGATTACTAGATTTATATATTGTTGTACATTGTTCACAATGAATATTAAGAATTATCTCTTCTGATTTCACAATATTGTTTTGGCCGCCCTTGACCAAGTAAAGTTGCCGTTTAATTTCAACATGATTAGGGTGTTGTCAAATAGTTTGTCAGTTGTCTTGATGGTAAAAATAAATTTATTTTGAAGCATGAGGCATGGATCCTCTGGGTATCCTAGCCCCATTTATTTGGTTTTTTATTTATTATTAAGGATTGGGGCGGGTCATAGTCCACATCAAATTTTTTTTTTCCCTACCCTAAGAGATCGAATTCGGGTGCTAGATAAAGAAATGGGTTGGTAAACCACTAAGCTAAGTGCACGGGGGTTTACCAGTCCCAAGTTCGATCCCTGGGGGTACGATAGGGTAACCAAAATTTCAGATTTATTTGGGATTAAATGAAGAGGATGAAACTAAATATATTCTTATTTTATACTTTTGTAAACATGCCTAACAAGAGGTTTGGACATTTAAAATTGGATTAATTTTGAAAGATAATTCTGGTCTCATGTTTGGGTTGTTTATAGGGACAAGATGATATTTGGAATCAATCTCCTCATTTAGTATGTACCAGATGAATAAGTTTAGGAAATCATTGGGAAAACATTGGCCTTCTTATCCCATGTTTGGATAAATTTATTTATATGTTTACATTATAATTTAATGACATCATATTTATTTAAAAGAGTTGTCTTAACGTGTGTCCTCATACGTTAAAACCACTTGTGGACAAAAAAATTGATATATCAATTATTTGAAAAATTTTGAATTTTGTATTTGTTGTAAATAAAGTGCATCGAAAAAATCAAATTTTTTGTCCGTTATTGGTCTTAATTTGTGCTCTAAGGGATATGTAAAAACAATTCATTTACTAGTAAGTTAAAATATTTTAATAAATATCTTGAAGTTATATTTTAAACATTTGATTAGATTATACTTAAATAGATTATATTATCTCATAGTAGGATTTTTATGTATTCTTTGTTCTTTTTAGTTGGGATAAGACTCAACTAGTAATCTCAGCCCCCAAATTAATAAAAAATTCATGGCTCATTACTCTTTATCGGGCTAAGGACTTGATTTTACTTATATTTATGTTGTATTCTAACTTGCTGAATAGTTAATGTTCTAATTGGTTGCATATTGTTATAAATTTTTTAATTTGGTTTATAAATGAAATATTCACAACTACTTAAAAATTTAAAGGTAAATATTAAGTTAGTTTCATTTAATTTATTAGTAAAATTTGAGGGGTTTTTTTTTTTTTTTTTTTTCTTCTTCTTTTACGATAGAATATAGATTGTATTGTCTAGTCCAGTCGAGTACAACACCAAATAGAGACAGTATTATAAATACCCTGTTCCTATTAAAAGGTAGTTCAATCTTACCTCAGAAATGTAGCCTTAATAGTTCGGTACCCTTGAAGAGGCCCAACATGGTCTCAAGTCATGTATAATCTTTTGGTGGAAAGAAATTTTCTTTCAAATGTTCTTGCTCTCAACTTTTTCTTTGGGAAGAAATGAAAAAGAAAAGTAACCGATGCCATTTGTGTATAATTCAATATTGTGACATGCCGTGTGATCCTATATTTTCTCCTGTGATTTATTATTTTTTCTTTTTTGCATCATAAAACTCATTGGTGGAGTGGCATACTTAAAGTTTGAATATATTATTGGTCATTAGCTTGCAGAGGAAATTACTAAAGTATTTGGCTAGTAATGTTACCAGCCCCTGACAAGTTTTAGATGGGCATACTTTATTATGTTTTTTATGTGAATCCAATGGTTGTCAAAGGCTAGTAACATTATCGATCTGGTAGTTTAGTGAAGATCAAATGAATATTTCCAATACTTTAGTAAGATTAAAATGGATATTTTAAAATGAATAGCAACTTGCCCACCCAACTCATTTTATTAACGATCCATTCAATTAAATAACAACTTGTGACATGCTATATTTAAGTATGAAGTTTTATGATGCTAGTTATATAAGTCAATCATTTGATATTATTGGTCTATCATTGTTGTGATATCTATACCAAAATAAATGTGTTACATATTGCCGCTTGATGCTTATATACAATGCTTGGAGATAATATCATTTAATTTCTGCATCAATATCTGCAGGCTGAAATTAAGGATACTTGAGTCTAAAAGGTTGAATAGCCTGGATCTAGGGTTCACTTGATATTTGAATCTATAAGAAGAATGCCAGACATACAATATTTTGTATACAAACTGGTGCGACAATACTGCATGCTTGTTGCATATTTTTGTGTGATTTGTTTATTTGTTTTTCAGTGTTACTCTTTTAATCACATCATATCGTATAGTATGTTTGAGTCTGTTTGATAGAAAGTTCATATGTCTACTATTATTCTTCTGGAACTTGTTTCTTTAGCATTTTTGTCTATATACAATGTCCATGGGTGAAATGAAATTAAAGATGGCTTTACAAACCTGAAAATTTTATAGTTTTTCCACTATTTCTATACAAACGAAGTGATAAGAGATTTTTAGCTTGCTAGTTTGGTAATGTTATTGGATCAATATAATTGTTGAGTGACAAAAATATCATTCACTGTGATATTTTTTGGGTACTGATTTGATGATTTAAATTGATTCAATAACCTACCAGACCAGGAATATATCATAACTCCCATGATGGGGATGGTAGCTTTTTGCATAACCTATTTAGAAGAATATGCAAAGATGTATTGCACTGGATTTTGTTATGGTGTTGGAGGTAACGTTGCTTTTCATATAAAGCATTAGATTGTTATGGTAAACTATTGTAAAAAGTAATCTAATAGTTCACAACTTCACATGGGAGATAACGTTTCAAACCGTATCGTAACATTACTGTTTGCACCAACATTGGCCTTGGAATTTATATTAAGTTTTCCGTTCACTTCTCTCTCGTAAACATTTCTTGTCCGATATCCAATAGTGACAAAGCAAATTATTATAGTCAATTGACTGCCTATTAAGACGTGTTATTTAATACAAGTCCGTAGACAACTGAATGTCATTAATTACTCGAGATATGAATTATTTGATGGAAGGCAAAATTAAAGAAACGCAACCATTTGATTATCGTAAAATGCTGTTGGATTTTTTAAACTTTCTCATTCAAAATTGACATGTAAAGGTGGTTTTCCGCCGAGTAATTGGTATCTTGAGTAATTAATGTCATAAAAAAAAATGGCAAAAAATATAAAAGTAGGGCCCATCTCTGTAAACCATAATGTGCTAGCAGTTTCTTAATAGAAGAAAATCCCTTACTACCTCTAACGTAAGGTGGGTTTTTTATCTAATTAATAATATCTAATTAAAACTTTTTATATTTATATTTACTAATATAACCTTATATTAATTATTTAATATTATAGACTATAATAATAAATAGAATAATATTAACTATATTAATGGTTAATACTTGTTAGAATATGAAGGACAAAAGAGAAAGAGCTGAACCTTCATGCCTAATTAATTCACGGCAGGATGTTAGAAATGAGTTGACTTGTTGACCTAGTTGACTATCGATATGCTAACTAATTCAGCTGCTCTTTAAGTGCCACTTTGTTAGTCTGTTATTCATTTGCTATTGTTGTTACAATTCTGTTAGTCTGTTATTCAGCTGCTATTGCAGTTACAATTCTGTTAGCTGGTTACTTAGTTGCATATATAAAGTCTGCAACTGTCTTATTTCTGTAATGAAGTATAATACACACTTTCTTATCCCTGATTTTCTTATGTATTTTCTTCCCTCTTTTCTCTCTGTTTACATTGTTGCTCTTAAACTTGGTGTTAGAGCCATTGACAAACGTCACGTATGGCTGATTCCTCAATCTCTTCTCCTCTTAACAAATTTGATAAGAATTCCAGCTTCAAAACTTTATCATATGCTAGTATTCTTACTAATCCTTCTTCAATGGCTTCGTCCACTCTTCCAACCATCTCACCAAAATTGACGCAAGACAACCATTGGTTTTGGAAGTCTTAAATTCTGTTCGTTGTAGGAGCTCACGATCTTGAAGAGCACCTAACAGGATTGATCTCATGTCCTGCCCCCTTCATCAAAGTACAATCGAAAGGTTCAAACTCAGAGGTAATCAAGAAACCTAACCCTGAGCATGTTATTTGGAAGAAAACCGATAAACTCTTAGTTAGTTGGCTGCTTTCATCCATTTCCGAATCAATGTTTGCTGTTATCTCTAAATGTCAATTTGCTACAGACATTTAGCTCACTTTAGAAAAGGAATTTCTCACTGAATCTAGGGCAAAGACACTGCATGTTAACAGTTTGTTGCAAAACACTAAGGAAAACATGAGCATACATGATTATTTCTTAAAAATGAAAGGCTTTGTTAAGAATTTATCAGCAAGTGGTGTTATCATAACTGATGAAGAATTGCTCAATTATATTCTGGATGGGCTTGACTCAAAATATGATGCAGCTGTAGTAAACATAACAACTAGATTAGAATCAAAACTGGATCCTATATCTGTTTAGGAGGCGCAAATTGTGCTACAAAAACTAGAACTCGGATTGGAAAGAGCAAATAATCCAATAAATTCTACTGTTCATGGTGAATTTCATGGTGGTTTGGTCAATGTTGCTACTCTATCAATTGACAGTGAAAACAAAAAACCACAACAGTCTGGTTAGTCTTCTTCATTCTCTATACAGCAGCCTTCCACACTTAATCCTTCCAACTACCAAGCCTCTAATGTTGGTCACTCTTTATTTGATTCCAATCAAAATCAAGCCATGCACTTCTTGCCTCAGAATCAATCTTACAGTCAAAACTTTACTGGAGGATATTCAAGTGGAAGAGGTAGAGGCAGAAGAGGAGGTAGAGGGAAATTTATCTGCCAAGTGTGTGGAAAAACATGTCACTTGGCCTTAAACTGCTGTCACGGGTTCGATGTGAATTACACTAGGAATGGTCCATTTTTTTGAAACAATTTTCAAGCTCCTGACACCTCTGAGTTTATTAGATCATCCAATTTTAACTCTGGAAATCATTATCCCTCTGCTGCTATTCACCAGTATACACTAGATTCACATTCAAAGACCATTAATGTCACCCCAAAGTGCACTTTCCTTTCAACACTTTCCTTTAGCACTTGGATCTACAACTGCTAACACTAATAATCAGATAGTCTCCGCTGCTGCTAACTTTCAAAATCAAATTCTGATGGCATAGTCTTAATCACCCAGTCAGATCCTTGCAGCCATAAACTACATTGCTACACCATCTACTATGCAGGATGCAGCTTGGTACATGGACTTTGGAGCCACAGACCATGTTACCTCAGACCTCTCCCAACTTTCAAGCAGAACAAACTACTTCGGGAGTGAACAACTCCGAGTAGGAAATGGTGAGCTTCTTCCCATTACTCATACTGGTTTCATTTCCTTATTTTGTCCATTTAAAATGCTGTAAATTAAAAATGTCCTATGTGTTCCTCATATCACAAAGAACTTACTTAGCATCTCAAAACTTACTAAAGATAATGATATTTCTGTTGAATTTTTTGTTGATTCTTGTGTGATTAAGGACAAGTCCTTCAAAGCAATTCTACTCAAAGTAATGCTTAAAGGTGGGTTATATCAACTCCAAGTTCCAGTCTATTCTCTCCATGCTTCTGCTGAAGCTTTGGACACTTCTGTCAACTCCAAGTCAAAAAATTACTCTACTTACTCATCTGTTGTATCGTGTGTCAAGTCCAGTAGTTCATTACTTCCTAATCAAATGTTGCCCTCTACTGTTTGCAATACATATAAAATGTTGTGCAATATTCCTGTTAATCAAGTTTTGAGTTCAAATAATAGACCTTCTGTATCAAATGTTGTATCCCATATTGATGATGCACCTGTTTTCAATTCAATAAATGATATTCAGTCTTTTCCTGTGCAAAAAACCAATGTTATGTTATGGCACAAAAGGTTAGGTCATCCTAACATTACCATACTTAGGAAGGTTCTTACTTATTTAAAAATTTTTCTACAAGTTGAAAATGATATTACATTCTGCTCTGCCTGCCAATTTGGCAAGTTACACCAGTCCACATTTCCTCAATCTGCACTTCATGCCTCTAAACCCCTAGAGTTAGTATATTCTAATCTATGAGGACCATCTCCCATACCATCCCTCGAAGGTGACAAATACTATGTTCAATTTCTTGATGATTATAGTAAATTTGCTTGGATATTCCCATTAAAAGCCAAATATGAAACATTTGTAGTTTTCAAACAATTTCACACCTTAGTTGAAAAACAATTCAATGCCACTTTAAAGTGTGTTCAAACCGATTGGGGAGGTGAGTATAGGAAACCAGTCCCTTACCTTCAAGACCATGCCATCATGTTTAGACATCATGCCCTCACCAACAAAATGGTAGAGTTGAGCGAAAGCATAGACAAATTGTTGAGCAAGGGCTCACTCTACTTGCACAAGCTAACATGTCACTTAAATTTTGGTGGTTTGCCTTTCAAACTGCAGTCTACCTCACCAACAAACTCCCCACACCTGTCTTATCAAATATCTCACCATTCCAAATGTTGTTCAAAACAGTTCCAAATTTTGCAGCTGTCAAAGTTTTTGAATGTGTAGTTTATCCTTAGGCCATATAGCAGTCACAAATTTAATTTTCACACAACCACATACACCTTTGTTGGATATAGTCTTCATCATAAGGGATACAAATGTTTAGATACTTCAGGTCGAATTTATATCTGTCAAAGTGTGAAGTTTGATGAAATTGACTTTCCTTTTCACTCACTCACTAGCATTGTTTCAAAATCCTCGCCTGAGATAGTATAACCTCAGTCCTCTCCTCATTCTTTCCCTTCAATATGGAATGTCCCTATTTCTACTTGCGGTCCAATTCATAATCAAGAGTTTGCTTCTGCACCTCCTACTAGTTCTAATTCAAAATATTGTTCAGTTGTTCCCAATAGTCCTGCTTTAAAGTCTGGTACTGATCCCTTTTTACCGAAGACTAAATCTGCAGTTCCTAATTGTCCTATCACACTGGATTAGTCAAAGTCTCAGAATTTATCATCCTCTAGTCCACTTACAAATTCCCAAACGCACTTACTATCTCATTCATCTTCAAAGATATCCACCACACCAGTGCTATCCTCTTAGTCCATTCCACCTCAATCCCCTATAACCATACCCTCGAATGAATCCTATGACACCATTCCTCTCATAGTTGAGTTACCTTTAACTAAACCTGCAACCCTTGACTCAAGCACACTTAATACCCCATCACTGTCCTCTCAACTCACCTTACCTCAGCCACCTGTCTCCATACCATCTAATGAGTCTTATGACTCTCTTCCACTCACGGTTGACTTGCCTTTACCCAAACATGTACCCTCTGTATCCAACACACATCCTATGCAAACCAACTTGCAACCCTTGACTCAAGCACACTTAATACCCCATCACTGTCCTCTCAACTCACCTTACCTCAACCACCTATCTCCATACCATCTAATGAGTCTTATGACTCTCTTCCACTCACGGTTGATTAGCTTTTACCCAAACATGTACCCTTTGTATCCAACGCACATCCTATGCAAACCAGATCCAAGACAAAAGCTCATAACACCATTTTACTAGGCTCTTCATCCCTTGACAATAAAGAACCAGACACTGTCACAGAAGCACTTTCTCACCCTACTTGGAAGGCTGCCATACAGTCAGAGTTTGATGCACTTATGGCCAATCATACCTGGGAATTAACTCTGGCTGCATCAAATATGCACTCAATTGGCTGGAAATGGGTATTTAGAAACAAATACAATCCTGATGGGTCCATTCAAATGTTCAAGGCCAGGTTAGTTGCTAAGGGCTTTCAACAAACTCCTGGTATTGACTACTTAGAAACTTTCAACCCTGTGGTAAAGTCCCCTACTGTTCGAGTGATGTTGAGTTTAGCAACGAACAAAGGCTGGGACATCCAGCAAGTTGACATCAATAATGCCTTCTTAAATGGAGATCTCATGGAAAAAGTCTTTATGACTCAACCTGAAGGATTTGTGAACTCTCAATTTCCTCATCATGTTTGCAGATTAACAAAGGCTCTCTATGGCTTAAAACAGGCCCCAAGAGCCTGGTTTGACAAACTTAAGACAGCTTTCTTGTAGTGGGGTTTCATACATTCAGTGGCGGACTCAAGTCTCTTCATTTATCAACATCAAGGTCAAGTCATGTATGTGCTTATATACGTTGATGACATACTCCTTACTAGAAGTGATCCTAAGTTGGTTCAAGAAATAGTTCACAAGTTGAATACATAGTTTGCCTTAAAGATTTTGGGTTCTCTCAAGTACTTCCTCGGTTTTGAAATAACTAGGACTGAATCATGAATTTATATAAACCAGGAAAAGTATGTCAACGATCTCCTTGTCAAAACTAATATGCAAGATTGCAAGCCTTGTACAAAACCAATGGCTATTGGAACAAAACCAACTCTTGCTGATAGTAATCTTTATGAAAATGTTGCACTTTACAGGAGCACAATAGGAGCTTTGCAATACTTAATCTTGTCAAGACCAAACATTGCTTTTAGTGTAAACAAATTAAGTCAATTCCTCAAAGCTCCCACACAGCAACACTGGCAGGCTCGTAAACGACTACTTCGGTATCTCAAAGGAACTCCAAACTTTGGCTTGCACTTCACTAAAAGTAATAGACTTAATCTAGAATGCTACACCGATGTCGATTGGGCTGGTAGCCTTGAGAATAGAATATCAACCAACGGTTGCTGTGTCTTCCTAGGTTCTAACCTGATTCAATGGACTTTTAGGAAACAAAAAGTTGTTGCATTATCTTCCACTGAAGCTGAGTATAGAGCTCTTGCTCAAGGGGCTATAGAGTTGGCATGGTTCTGCAGTTTATTCTCTGAAATTGGTGTCACTTTATCTGAAATTCCAGTCATTTGGTGTGACAACCAAAGTGCTGGCTCACTTGCATCCAATCTTGTTTTTCATGGGAGAACAAAGCATATTGAGCTTGATACTCATTATGTAAGAGAACAAGTTACTTCCAACAATCTTAAAGTTCAATATGTGCCAACCGAGTATCAAAAAGTTGATATCTTTACTAAGGCTTTATCAGTCTCCAAATTTGTTGAACTAAGAGATAAACTCACTGTAAAAGCCTCAGCCTCTACTCCTGTTCAATAACTTGATTGTCCTCACTATAAAAGCCTCAGCCTCTGCTCATGTTCAGTAACTTGATTGTCTGAGACTTGATTGTTTGAGCTGCTCTCTTGCGAAGGTTGATATCATCATGGAGAGCAACTTGATATTTAAGCTGCTCTTGCAAATTTTGATATCATCATAATGAGGCTTAATTCACAACAGGATGTTAGAATATGAAGGACAAAAGAGAAAAAGTTGAACCTGCATGCCCAAAAGAATATGAAGAGGCTTAATTCATGGCAGGATGTTAGAAATGAGTTGACTTGTTGACCTAGTTGACTATCAATATGCTAACTAATTCAGCTGCTCTCTAACTGCCACTGTGTTAGTCTGTTATTCAGTGGCTATTGCTGTTACAATTCTATTAGTCTGTTATTCAGCTGCTATTGCTGTTACAATTCTGTTAGTTTGTTACTTAGTTGCATATATAAAGACTACAACTGTCTTATTTCTATAATGAAGTATAATACACACTTTCTTATCCCTGATTTTCTTCTATATTTTCTTCCCTCTTTTCTCTCTGTTTACTGCGATCATTGTTGCTCTTAAACTATACTTAATAGTATTTCTCAAAGAGAGAATTTTAGTTAACCGGCCACTAACCTTCAACAACTAATAACCGAAAAATTCATCAGTACATAAAAGCAGTAAAATCAATATTAAAATGATCATCTTTGAACGATCTATCTGTAAAAATATAGGATCGTTTTTTAATAAGAAAACTCATATATTTCATTAAGAAAATGGAGGAATATATACAATTTCTACATCCTGTGAGGATCTCATTTACANCTTATAACACCATTTTACTAGGCTCTTCATCCCTTGACAATAAAGAACCAGACACTGTCACAGAAGCACTTTCTCACCCTACTTGGAAGGCTACCATACAGTCAGAGTTTGATGCACTTATGGCCAATCACGCCTGGGAATTAACTCCTGCTACACCAGATATGCACTCAGTTGGCTGCAAATGTGTATTTAGAAACACATACAATCCTGATGGTTCTATTCAAATGTTCAAGGCCAAGTCAGTTGCTAAGGGTTTTCAACAAACTCCTAGTATTGACTACCTAGAAACTTTCAACCCTGTGGTAAAGTCCCCTACTGTTCGAGTGATGTTCAGTTTAGCAATGAACAAAGGTTGGGACATCCAGCAAGTTGACATCAATAATGCCTTCTTAAATAGAGATCTCATGGAAAAAGTCTTTATGACTCAACCTAAAGGATTTGTGAACTCTCAATTTCCTCATCATGTTTGCAGATTAACAAAGGCTCTCTATGGCTTAAAACAAGCCCCAAGAGCCTGGTTTGACAAACTTAAGACAACTTTCTTGCAGTGGGGTTTCATACATTCAGTGGCGGACTCAAGTCTCTTCATTTATCAACATCAAGGTCAAGTCATGTATGTGCTTGTATACGTTGATGACATACTCCTTACTGGAAGTGATCCTAAGTTGGTTCAAGAAACAGTTCACAAGTTGAATACACAGTTTGCCTTAAAGATTTTGGGTTCTCTCAAGTACTTCCTCGGTTTTGAAGTAACTAGGACTGAATCATGAATTTATATGAACTAGGAAAAGTATGTCAATGATCTCCTTGTCAAAACTAATATGCAAGATTGCAAGCCTTGTACAACACCAATGGCTGTTGGAACAAAACTAACTCTTGCTGATAGTAATCCCTATGAAAATGTTGCACTTTACAAGAGCACAATAGGAGCTTTGCAATACTTAATCTTGTCAAGACTAGACATTGCTTTCAGTGTAAACAAATTAAGTCAATTCCTCAAAGCTCTCATACAGCAACACTGGCAGGCTTGTAAACGACTACTTCGGTATCTCAAAGGAACTCTAAACTTTGGCTTGCACTTCACTAAAAGTAATAGACTTAATCTAGAATGCTACACCGATGTCGATTGGGTTGGTAGCCTTGAAGATAGAAGATCAACCAACAGTTGTTGTGTCTTCCTAGGTTCTAACCTGATTCAATGGACTTTTAGGAAGCAAAAAGTTGTTGCATTATCTTTCACTGAAGTTGATAGAGAGCTCTTGCTCAAGCGGCTACAGAGTTGGCATGGTTCTGCAGTTTATTCTCTGAAATTGGTGTCACTTTATCTGAAATTCCAGTCATTTGGTGTGACAACCAAAGTGCTGGCTCACTTGCATCCAATCTTGTTTTTCATGGGAGAATAAAACATATTGAGCTTGATACTCATTATGTAAGAGAACAAGTTACTTCCAACAATCTTAAAGTTCAATATGTGCCAACCGAGTATCAAAAAGCTGATATCTTTACTAAGGCTTTATCAGTCTCCAAATTTGTTGAACTAAGAGATAAACTCACTGTAAAAGCCTCAGCCTCTACTCCTGTTCAATAACTTGATTGTCCTCAGTATAAAAGCCTCAGCCTCTGCTCTTGTTCAGTAGCTTGATTATCTGAGACTTGATTGTTTGAGCTGCTCTCTTGCTAAGGTTAATATCATCATGGAGAGCAACTTGATTGTTTAAGCTACTCTTGCAAATTTTGATATCATCATAATGAGGCTTAATTCACAGCAAGATGTTAGAATATGAAGGACAAAAGAGAAAAAGTTGAACCTGCATGCCCAAAAGAATATGAAGAGGCGTAATTCACAGCAGGATGTTAGAAATGAGTTCACTTGTTGACGTAGTTGACTATCGATATGCTAACTAATTCAGTTGCTCTCTAACTGCCATTTTGTTAGTCTGTTATTCAGTTGCTATTGTTGATACAATTCTATTAGTCTGTTATTCAGCTGCTATTGCTATTACAATTCTGTTAGTTTGTTACTTAGTTGCATATATAAAGACTGCAACTGTCTTATTTCTATAATGAAGTATAACACACACTTTCTTATCCCTGATTTTCTTCCCTCTTTTCTCTCTGTTTACTGCGATCATTGTTGCTCTTAAACTATACTTAATAGTATTTCTCAAAGAGAGAATTTTAGTTAACCGGCCACTAACCTTCAACAACTAATAACCGAAAAATTCATCAGTACATAAAAGCAGTAAAATCAATATTAAAATGATCATCTTTGAACGATCTATCTGTAAAAATATAGGATCGTTTTTTAATAAGAAAACTCATATATTTCATTAAGAAAATGGAGGAATATATACAATTTCTACATCCTGTGAGGATCTCATTTACATTAAAAAATTCCAAGAAAAATGTTTAGCTGATAAAGAGTTTCCTTACAAAAGTTTTCCAAACATGAAATTTCTAGATTTTGCTATTTGGAATCATGACTAGTGCGATAATTAGGAATGCTATCCAATTTGGGATACCCACAAATTTTGTAATAGCCTCCCTTAGGCCTGTGCGAGTTCAGACTCCACCATGATTGCCGTTGATATTATGGGTATCTACCTTGTGCCTCCCTCAAGGTGGTGAAGAGTGAATTCCGATACGAGACAAAAACAAGTTAAATGTTGCTACACTAAGTCCCTTTGTCAGCAAGTCTACGAGCTGATTGTGGGAGGGAACGAAACTAAGAGCCAAAAGCTTTCGTTGTACATGATCTTTAATAAAATGATGATCCAACTCGATGTGCTTGTTTCGTTCATGGAATACCGGATTCAATGCAATGTGTATGGTTGATTTTTTGTCATGGAATAGGGGAATAGGTTCTGTGATAGAAAATGACAAGTCTTTCAAGACATTTCGCAACCACACCAGTTCCGTAGTTGTCAATGCCATTGATCGATATTCAACTTCGGCGAATGAACGAGATATTGTTTGTTGCTTCTTCGATTTCCAACTGATAAGAGTGTCTCTTAGAAAGATAAGCATTCCTGAAACTGAGTGTCCACTAGTTGAGCAATTAGCCGAATCTGGGTCACAATATGCCTTCAAATCAAGTGATTTCATATTGGAAAAGAAAAGACCTTGTTCAATAGATTTCTTGATATATAGCGCCATTCTTTTTGCCATAGCAAGATGAGGAGATCTCAATGTCTGCATGAATTGACTTCAAACTTGTTCAGCATATGAGATCACTGATCGAGTTACTGTCAAATAGATGAGTCTCCCCACAAGTCTTTGATATGTAGTCACATCTTCAAGCAAGTTCCCAATCTTACTTGATAAATTGTATTGTTGTGGAATAGGTGTTTGTGCCACCTTTGCATCTTCTAGACCAACTTCTCTTATGATATCTCCTACATATTTTTGTTGATTTACATAAATTCCATCTTGTCTCCTTTTAACCTCTAACCCCAAGAAATAGTGTAAGGGTCCTAGTCCTTTATTTTGGAGCAAGTCTGGAAATATTTCTTAAATAGGATACATTTATCTCCATTGTTCCCAGCGAGTATAAGGTCATCCACATAGATTAATATTGCCAAGAAATTATCTCCATCTGAAAGAGTGAACAACGAGTGATCCCATGAACTTTGCTTAAACCCATAGTTGAGAAGAGAAGTTGAGAGTTTCTTGAACCATTGTCGTGGAGCTTGTTTGAGCCCGTACGAGGATTTATGCATCTTGCAAACCAATGAATCATTAGATACTTTCATACCTTGAGGAGGTTTCATGAACACTTCCTCATCAAGTTCTCCGTGTAAAAATGTGTTGTCAACATCCATTTGATGTAGTTCCCATCCTTTAATTGTTGAAATAGCTAACAAGCATCGAACTATGGTGAACTTAGCAACAAGCGCAAAACTTTCATTATAGTCTAGTCCCTCAACTTGAAAATAACCTTTCGCAACTAAACGGGCTTTGTACCTCTCAATCGTTCCATCTGCATTTCATTTAATCTTGAATACTCATTTGCTCCCAATCGCTCTTTTCCCTTTCGATAAGGAAACTAGACTCCAGGTGTTGTTTGAGTGGAGTGCTTTCTACTCTTGATTCATAGCTTCTTCCCATACTGGTTTTCCAATAGCATCTTCATATGTATCATGTTCAACATCATGTCCTGCATTATTAGTAGAAGATGCCATGAGATTATTAGAAAGAAATGAGTATTGAGAAACCTTACCATCCAATCGATTGATTGAAGAAGTAGATTTGGTAGGGGGTTCTATGGTCTTTTTGCATGCCATTACATAATCTTCAAATCTTTGTGGCATTCTTTTTTCCCTTTGTGGTCTTGAATTCTCAACTACCATTTCTCTCTCAGTTGCCTCATTTTCTATTTTCAGGTCAAATTCTCCTATGTCTTCTTCTTCCAATTCTCTGTTTTCTTCTAACCTGGTAGTGTCTTCTCTATCTCCAAGTTGGTTTTGGGCGTGTGTTGACTCCTTAGATTCAATCACATTTGGCATTGGCTGTACTTGTACACTTTCTAAAGGTTGTATATCTTTACAAGGAAAAGAATCCTCATAAAATATGACATCCCAAGATTCAAATAACTTTCTAGTATTGAGTTCCATTACCTTGTAGCCCTGCTTTCCAGAGATATAGCCTAGAATCACACATTTTCTTTATCTTGCAGTAAACTTATCATTTGGCTTAGGTTTAACATAGACATAGCACAAACATCCAAACACTCTAAGATAATCATATGAGGGTTTTTCTTTAAATAAGATCTCATATGGAGATTTTCCATTGAGTATTGGTGTTGGATGGAGATTTATCAAACGCGCTGTTGTCAATACACATTCTCCCCAATATCCCAAGGGTAGATTAGCCTGAAATTGGAGTGCTCTTGCAACCTCTATAAGTACCTGTGCTTTCTTTCCACCACCCCATTTTGTTGGGGTGTGTATGGAAAACTAGCTTGGTGTATAATTCCTTTGTCTAAGACTAGTTTCTTGAAATTTCCATACACAATCTCTTGGGCATTATCTGACTAAACAGATTTCACTTATACATCAAACTGAGTTTGCACCATTTTAAAAAATTGTTCAAAAAGAAATGGGGCTTCACTTTTATTTTTCATCAAATGAACCCAAGTACCTCTTGAGCAATCATCAACGATAGTAAGAAAATAGTGAGCTCTAGAGTCTACTAGTAGCATAAGGTCCCTAAGTATCAATATGGACTAATTCAAATAATTTTCTTGATTTATTTCTACTACTAGGATATGACAATTGAGTTTGTTTTGCTCTGTGACATGCATCATATGGGAAGAGACTTTTATTATTTTCAAATGAAACATCAAATAAACTCTTTAATCTAGAAAATGGGATATGTCCCAACCTCCTGTGTAACAATCCTGGTTGATTCTTTGATCTCACAGCATTTGCCAATGTTTGATTTTTCTCTTCAAAAAGGTAGAGCCCCCCTTCCAATCTACCCTCTCCAATCACCCTCTTGGTAACAAGGTCCTGCACAACACATCCATTTGCAAAGAATGTTATTGAACAATTTAAATCTCAAGTATTTCTACTAATTGAAATTAGATTGCAGTTGAAAGTTGGTAAGAGAAGAACATCTTTTAGAACTATATTATGATTTAGTTGAATATTTCCAACACAATCAACTTGTGACTTTCTTCCATCTGGTAGAGTAACCTGTAGAGTTGAACTCTTGGATTTTTTTCATTTTAATAGTTTTGAATCTGATACAATGTGGTCAGATGCTCTATTGTCCAAAATCCAATTCTGAGAACAAGAAATTTTACCAAATAAGTTTACGTTAGGTGTCCCTTGTTTGTCTCCGCTAAGTACAGCCATCAGTTGATCAAACTGGGTTTGTGATAACCCGAATGGGTTTAAAACAATCTGTTGTTGGTGTGATTGTTGCTGGGAATATGCCTCCTTCATCTTAGTTTTAGATACTACTGCATTAATGGTTGTCTTTGCTGAAAAACTCTTTTTCTTCCCTTGCCAATTTGGAGGATATCCGACAATCTCGAAACAATTCTCCCTTGTGTGGCCTGTCTTTTCAATGTTCACACTTTGGTCTCTTGTTTGGATCTCGATTCCTTTCCCCATCATGTATTTTGAATGCTGTTGCCTCCATAATTGGCCTTGCCATCGTCACCTCCTCTGAACTCAATAAAGAATAAATTTTTGTTAAGGATCGTAGTGGATCTTTACAGAGAATGCTCGATCTTAAAACACCATAGGAATCATTCAATCCCATTAGAAACTAGTGTAGTTTCTCTTCTTCTTTTTCCTTGGCCTAGATACCACATGTACAACTTGCACATCCTTGTCCACAGGACTTGGAGAAACTATCAAGTTGATCCTAAAGCCCCTTCATTTTTGTATAATAAGTAGAGATCGTCAACTCACCTTGTCTGGTGTTAACGATTTCTCTTTTCAACTCTTGAATACGAGGTCCACTTCACTGTGAAAACCTCATTTCTAGATCTTTCCAAATGTCATTAGCAATGTCATGGTATGCAACACTGTTATGTAACTCTCCATTGAGTGAGTTTAACAGCCACGCGGTGACCATAGAATTACAAGTCAACCAATCATTCTCTCTCAGATCTCCTTCTGCTAGCTTCGATAATATATTAGATGTAAGGGGTATTAATGTAATTTATTCTTGCTAAGCTAAGTTAGTTTAGAATGAGTGAGTTAGTTCACTCTTCAGCTCAATAAGTAATTGAGCTACTATGTTGTATATAAAGAACAGTAACACCTTAGTAAAGACACGAATTTTCCCCAAAACTCAACTACATTTCTTTATTTCCTCGTTTATTAACATGGTATCAGAGCGACAGAATCTCCAGCCCTAATCTGAGGACGAGTCGATTTGAGTGAACCTCTTTAATTCAGATAAGTTCATTTAGCTTAAACACTTGATTTCTTTACTTCATCCTTTGAATTTTTTTAGTTCGAAAGCTTGAATTTTAGCTCGAAATCTTGAATTATTATTATTATTATTTATTTTTATTTTTTTCAACCTAAATTCTTAGCCGATTCAACTTGAATTTGATTCTAGATCAATCAATTTGATAATTAGTTAATCAAATATGCCAACATCAATAGAAGAACTTACCATTCAGTCGATTGACTCCAACTCACCCCTGTATGTCCACCCATCAGATACACCAGACTCTATTCTGGTTTCTGAATAGCTCGTTGGAGCTAAAAATTACAGCATCTGGAGTTGAGCCATGACGGTCTCTTTCTGTGCCAAAAATAAACTTGGATTTGTTAATGGTACTTGCACAAAATCGACTGTACATTCTAGCTTGGCTCCACAATGGGAGAGATGTAATTCATTGGTGCTTGCATGGATCTTTAATTCAGTCTCGAAAGAGATCTTCAATGGTATAGTTTACTCTACAAGTGCTGCACAAGTCTGGCAAGATTTGAAAGAACAATACAACAAAGTGAGGGGCACTAAAGTGTTTGGGTTGCATCAGGAAATCGTTAACCTAATTCAAGGAACTACCTCTGTAGCCAGCTACTACAGTAAATTGAAGTCACTATGGGATGAGTTGAATTCCCTAGTTAGTCTTCCTGCACCTGATAGTGCCTCGGCAAAAGCATATTTAGAGCATTTGAATCCGCAGAAATTACTGCAGTTTTTTATGGGATTAAATGAATCCTATTCCATGGTTTGAAGCCAAATCTTGCTAACGAATCCTCTACCAAATGTCAAGCAAGCTTATTTAGTTGTCAATCAACATGAAAGTCAAGAAATCTTGGCAGGGATGAGTTTGAATTCAGAAGTAACTATAGTACTTTATGCCAATCATTCTGAAAATGGTAAAGGTCAGAATCAACGCCAAAAATATAAGGGGAAGAAGCCCTACATTGAATGTGAATTTTGTCACATTCCTGGACACAAACGAGAAACTTGTTACAAGTTGCATGGGTATCCACCTGACCATCAATTCACTAAAGGGAAAGCAAACTCTAAGTCAAAAGTTACTGCCAATTAGGTGCATACTTCAGAGTCATTGGATATGGGAAATTCGGGATCAATGGTTAGCACTGGAAACTTAGATTCAGTAGTTGGTCCTGTTCTGACTACAGAGCAGTATAATCACATCCTCCAATTTCTAGGAAAGGAGAATATTTCTCCTCCCACTACTAACTTGGCAGGTAATTCCATTTCCTTGATGTCTTACCTTGATAAAAATAGTTAGATAATTGATACTAGAGCATCTAACCATATGACATTTGATTATTCTGTCATACAATTACCTACTGCTATAGAACCTTCTGCAAAATACCTTGTAGGGTTACCAAATGGAACAAGAACATATGTTAAACATAAAGGGTCAGTAGTTCTAGACAATAATTTACATCTACCAAATGTCCTGCATGTTCCAGATTTCCATCACAATTTACTTTCAGTCTCCAAACTTGCTACTTCTAACAACTGTTTTGTTACCTTTTCTCGTAATTTTTGTCTCATTCAAGATCTTTGCAATGGCAAATTTAAGGGGATTGGTAAGTGTAAGCAAGGTCTTTATTTCTTTAATCCCAATTTGAAACTTTCCACTTTTGTATTAGACTTAGGACAATTAAATAAGGTTGATTGCCATACTGTTGATTGCCATACTGTAGAATCATCACAGGTTGTACCTTTTGAGATGAATTTGAATAAAATGCTTATTTCCATGTTGTCATTATCTTCGTCTCATGATTCTGCATTATGGCATCAAAGATTAGGACATGCCTCTTGTTCATCCCAGTTTGTCAAGGTCTAGTGCACAAAGTAGTTTACACTCTATGCATTGTCATGTCTGTCCTCTAGCTAAACATACCAGGTTACCCTTCCCTAATAGTACATCTCAAACACAAAAAAACTTTGATTTACTACATATGGATGTATGGGGTCCTTATAAAACACCGACACCTAGGAATGCTAGATACTTTCTCACTATGGTAGTGATTTCTCTAGGGTTACTTGGTTGTTCCTTGTGCAATTCAAGTCAGACACTTACTCTACCATTAAACACTTCCTTCGCATGGTCCATACATAATATAGTTTGACTCCTAAGTGCATTAGGACTGATAATGGTTTAAAGTTTTTTAACAAAGATTGTCATGATCTCCTAAGTAATCAGGGTATCATTCATCAAAGTTCATGTGATTATTCTCCTCAACAAAATGGTATTGTTGAGAGAAAGCACATGCACATCTTAAGTTTGCTAGGGCTTTAAAACTTTAGTCCAATATTCCTACTCATTTCTGGGGGTACTATGTACAAACTGCTGTCTACATCATTAACAGACTACCTACTGCAGTCCTTAAAGGTCGGTCACCTTTTAAGAAATTTTTTGCCAAACCACCTTTCTTAAATCATTTAAAGGTCTTTGGATGTTTGGCCTATGCTACAATCTTACCTTCTAAGGACACATTGCATCCTAGAGCTACTCCTTCATTTTTCTTGGGTTACTCTCTTACCTAAAAGGGCTATATTTTACACAATTTATCTACTCATTCTGTGTTTGTCACCAGGGATGTCATTTTCTATGAAAATGTTTCCCCTTTTGCCTTGTCAACATCTTCCTTGGATCTTTTCCTATTGATTCAAAGTTCCTTGTTTTAGAGTCAATTCCAACTCCTTCTACATATTTTATTTCACCTCATTTTACTGCTAATTCTCTTGTGATCCAGTCTACAGAATCTATTGTTTCTCATAATTCTGTTCCTAATCATTCCACTCCTTCTACGCCTAGTATTACTCCTGTTTCACCTCCTGCTCCTAGAAGATCCAGTAGACATACCAATCCTTCTATTTGGGCACAAGACTTTGTTTGTCCTACACTACATCATAATCCTGCAGCCAATACTTCACACTATCCCATTACCAATTTTGTTTCTTATGCTAATTTATCCCCTTCTTATAAAGCATTCTTGTCCAATCTCTCCTTAGTTGAACCCACTACTTTTACACAAGCCTCTAAAGATCAGAATTGGGTCACTACTATGTAGAAAGAAATTCAGGCATTAGAAAACAGTCAAACCTGGTCCTTAGTACCTCTGCCCCTTGGTAAGACTCCCATTGGTTGCAAGGAGGTATATAAACTTAAGTATAAGGCTGATGGCACCCTAGACGGATACAAGGCATGCTTGGTTGCTAAGGGTTATACACAGCAGGCTGGGATTGATTATGAAGAGACTTTCTCTCTAGTTGTAAAGATTGTTACTATTAGAACAGTTTTGGCTTTAGCTTCTATGAACAATTGGCCCCTCTATTAGCTTGATGTGGACAATGCTTTCTTGCAAGGGGACTTGCAAGAGGAAATTTACATGACATTGCCTCAAGGTTTTCCAAGGCAAAGGGGGGCAGAATCTGGTATGCAAGCTCCATAAATCCTTATATGGATTGAAACAGGCTTCTACAAGCTGGAATTATAAGCTGACTACAGCTCTTTTGAATTGTGGTTTCCAGCAGTCTTGGTCAGATTATTCCTTGTTTCTCAAAAGAAGTCAATCTCACATTGTCTAGATTCTTGTGTATGTAGATGACATTGTGATAACAGGTGATTTTCCAACCTTAATCCGCCACACTAAACAACTGCTACACCACAATTTTAAGTTGAAGGATTTATGTGTACTGCAGTATTTTCTAGGCTTTGAAGTGGCCATGTCCTCTAAGGGAATTAGCCTCTGTCAATGCAAGTATGCATTGGAATTGATCTCAGAATCAAGTCTTTTAGGTTCTAAGCCATCTTTGGTTCCCATGGAGTCCAATTTGAAGCTCACTTCCGCAGCATTTGATCATCGGTTCCCTTCTGACAACACTAAGAATGATCCTTTACTTCCTGATCTTGTGGTTTATCAACGATTAGTTGGCAAACTGATCTACCTATTTATGACCAGGCCAAACCTTAGTTACTTAGTCGGTTTATTGAGTCAATTTATGCACCAACCCAAGCAGTCACATATGGCAGTAGCTCTCAAATTGATCATATATGTGAAGTCAGTTCCTAGACTTGGTTTATTCTTTCCTGCTCATAATACTTTGTCTTTATCTGCCTATAGTGACTCTGATTGGGATTCTTGCTTGATGACAAAGAAGTCCATCACTGGTTCTATATTTTTCTTGGCTCTTCTCTTCTTTCCTGGAAATCCAAGCGCCAAGCTACCATTTCCAAGTCTTTCTCCGAGGCTGAATATAGAGCTATGGCCTCTACTGTATGTGAGGTAATTTTGTTAGTTCAATTGCTCACGGATCTTGGTTTCCCTACTCAACTTCCTGTTACTCTTCATTGTGACAACCAGACTGCCAACCACATTGCTTCCAATCCTATGTTCCATGAGAGGACCAAACATATTGACATTGATTGTCATATTGTGCGGGAGCAACTGAAGAATCGTCTAATCACTACTGCCCATATTTCTTCATGTGAGCAACTTGCTGATATTCTTACTAAAGCACTTGGCAAGACTCTTCATCATCACATGCTGCACAAGTTGGGTGTGCTAGATCTTTACCACCCTCCAACTTGAGGGGGGTATTAGATGTAAAGGGTATTAATGTAATTTATTCTTGCTAAGCTGAGTTAATTTAGAATGAGTGAGTTAGTTCACTCTAAAGCTCAATAAGTAACTGAGCTACTATGCTGTATATAAAGAACAGTAACACTTTAGTAAAGACGCGAATTCATTTTCCCAAAACTCAGCTACATTTATTTACTTCCTTGTTTATTAACATTTTCCATTCACGAATACCAGTTTGTGTTTCGATCGCAGTGCATTGGCAATAGCTCTTTTCCACGATGAATAGTTGGTGGTCCCCTTATAGTGGATGAGACACCAACTAGTCACCTAGTCTATCTGAATTACTCAAATGATAATGGGATGGTTTCTCATTCATGGTTTTGGCAACAATTTTTGTTTGGGTTTCTGCAGGTTCTTTCTCCATAGGATCTGAAAAAGATTTCAGTATTCACAAAAAGAGAAACATGGCTCTGATACTATGTAAAAATATAAAGAATCGTTTTTTTAAATAAGAAAACTAATATATTTCATTAAGAAAATGGAGGAATATATACAATTTCTACATCCCGTGAGGATCTCATTTACAATAAAAAAAAATCCCTAGAATAATGCTTAGCTAATAAGAGTTTCATTATAGAGATTTTCCCTAGATTTTGCTATTAGGAATCATGACTAGTGCGATAATTAGGAATACTATCCAATTTAGGATGCCCATAGATTCTATAACACTATCTATCTGTCTATATAAATTTTAATTGAAATAAAGGTGTCGTTTGGTTAGGATATGATACAAAAAGTGTATTAAGTCAAACTTTCTTTGTCAGATCCCATCTATTGTAGTAAAAAAAAAATGATAATATAAAATAAAATTTAGGGATAGATAGTGTAGTAAAATATGATTATTTTGATGCCAACATTATTATAAACACTGCCGAAAAAAAATTTCTAGCCACCGCTGGTGTCCGGTGACCAATGAAATGCATTAATAGTAATTAATATAATTTAATTTAAAAGCATTTTAAATATAATAAATTAAAGTCTTTAACATTTTTATTTAAGTTTAAATTTATTATAATATAAGGGTATTTTAGGTGATTATATTTATGTATCTATAAAAAGTATCCAGATTTTAGAATTAAGACACAATTTTCTGTTAAGTAAAAATTGTTATAAATAAGATTCAAATTCTAATTTGACTTAAGATTCAAGTGTTATAAACAAACACACCCAGTGTGATCAAAGGTGTAATACTTATTATCCAAGAATTACACCTTTAGTCAAAGTGTAATAATCTTTCTAGAATTCAAAGGTTTACTCTTTCAAGTATCTAAAGGTCGTTCTAGCTCAATTGACGGTGTTCATAATTGTGGGCTCACTGGAAACAAATTTTCAGACCACTATTATTTGACATTTTGAATTTTTTTTTTTTTTAATAACTGAAGTCTGAGTTAGTTTACGCACACTTCGATTAATCTTCAGAAGAAGTATCCTGCAGTAACCCATTATCTTAGCTCTCCAAGTAAATCATGAGCAAAGATTCTACCTTTTTGCCTAATGGAAAATCAAACTTAGAACTATAAGTTGAAATCATGCACAGACGTAGCCTCCTTGGTTTGCCGTTATGATTGGGCTTATCCATGAGGGTTATTTCAAATTTATTAGAACCAACAAAATCTTCCATGTACATCTAACTATATTATAACATTTGGCATTGGCCTCTGTTACCCTTTTTGTCTCAAAATTATTGGTAGAGATGCATTTTCAGTTTTTTTTTTTTTTTTAAATTTTAATTTTATTTTATTTTTTTGGAGGGGCCATTCGGGACACAAATTCTTAAATTGATGCTTTAGATCTTCAATTGTCTGCCACTAACAACAAATGTGTGAACACATTCTCTTGTTCATATTTAATTTTTGGGCATGGTTATCTTTTGTGTGGGCTATCTTTTTTCTTGCTTTTTCACCATGATTTCAAACTTTCTTGTCATGACATTGGGTGGAAAGATTTGACAATAATTAGCCAAGTTCACATTTATTACTTTATGTTTTTTTGGCAGCGACTTTGGGTTGTGGAGAAAGTTCTAGAGTTCTTTTGACATGATCAATAAAGTTTTTATTTATTTATGATATATAATACATAAATAAGTTAAAAAGGCTCTGAAAAGTGATTTTAGATTTTCCTACGAAAATGTAGATTCAAATAAATTGTTTTCTTCAAAATTTCTTCTAAAAGATTTAATGATAAAAGATCGTTTAATATGCATGAACAAATGTCAATTTTTTCTGCTATTTAAAAATTGTAAGTTGGAAACCAGGAGCTGTGATCTGATTGGTAACTAAGCTCCCAATGAATGCTTACAAAACAAGTGTTGGAGACTCTAAATTATAATAAATAAATAAATAAATTTTGTCTTGACTGTAGATCATTGATACGAGCATTATTTTGTGGAATTAATTATTTATTGTTTTGTTGAACTAAGTGATCACCAATTTTCCTTTTTAATAAAGAAACATGGAACACTGGATGTAACCTTGAGGATTCTGGTAATTCCAACTTATAAGCCACCTTACCAATCCGTTGCAGCACCTTGAAAGGCCCATAGAACTTAGCAGATAGTTTCAGATTTTGTCTCCTAGGTAATGACAATTGTCTATAAGGCTGTAGTGTAAGTAACACCTAATCACCTTCTGAAAATTCTCTCTCTTGATGCTTTGAGTCATACATCTGCTTCATTCTAGCTTGCGCCTTTTTGATGTTATCCCGGGCAGCCTGGATAGCTTGATCATGACTCTTTAAGTTCTTCTTCCACTGCTGCTACTCTTGCTGTACCAGGAACATAAGTCAAAAGAGAAGGAGGAGGCCTGCCATAAACCACTTCAAAGGGGGTGGTTTTGATAGATGAGTACCAGTTGGTGTTGTAACAAAATTCTGCCCATGAAAGCCATCTAGTCCAATGCTTGGGTTGTGAGCTCATGAAACATCGTAAATACATCTCCAATGTTGTATTCACCACTTCAGTTTGGTCATCAGTTTGAGGGTAGTAACTAGAACTGAAATTGAAATTGGTTCCTTGAAGACGAAACACCTCTTGCCAGAATAAACTTGTGAATAATGAATCCCTATCACAAACAATTGACGAGGCATACCATGCAACTTGAAAACTTGGTCAAAAAATATTGTAGCAACCCTAACAGTTGTATATGGATGGGACAGGGCAATAAAGTGGGCATATTTCGATAAACGATCAACTACAACAAAAATAGTCAATTTACCATTAGACGTTGGAAGTTCATCAAAGAAGTCCATGGAGATGTCTTCCCAAATTTGCTCTGGAATGGGGAGAGGTTGAAGAAGTCCAGCAAGTGCCAAATGCTCCACTTTATTTCTTTGGCAGGTGTCACAATTTTTGATGAAGTCTTTAATTCTTGGACTTATGCCAACCCAATAAAAATTCAAACGGATTCTTTGCAGGGTCTTGACAAATCCTTCATGTGTATTGCCATGGAATTGATCAAGGATGGTAGGAATTAAAGAGGAATTGGCTGCCAGGTACATTCGATCCTTGAAGAACATGATATCATCTTGAAATCTCCACGGTCCTNTGTACGAGTGGCCAACTTCCTCATCTATCTCTCGACCTCTCTCCACTTCCACACATCAAGCCTATGTCACAACCACCACCAATAAAGCATCCTTAAATCAATGGCATCATCGCCTCGGTCACCCTAGTCAACGCATTCTCAGTTATGTAGTCTCAAGTCAATCCCTTCCAGTATCTAAGTCATCATTGGAAAGTTGTAACTCTTGTTTGTCTAATAAAAGCCATCAACTTCCGTTCGGTGTTTCATCTGTTACGAGTTCTAAACCACTTGAACTCCTTTACACTGATGTTTGGGGACCTGCTTCCATTACATCATTTGACAACTTTTGATATTATGTGATATTTGTTGACCACTTTACCAAATATATTTGGCCCTATCCTCTCAAAAAAAAATCAGATATCACATTGATCTTTGGAAATTTTAAGTCATTAGTAGAAAAATATTTTCAAACACAAATTATCACAGTTTATTCTGATGGTGGTGGAGAATATGAAGGACTCCATCCTATTCTTTCCAAACATGGAATTCAACACCTATATTCACCTCCATACACTCCACAAATCATGGGTACTGTGGAACGATGACATAGGCACATAGTTGAGACTGCGTTGACTCTTCTCCATCAAGCCTTTATGCCTCTCAAATTTTGGTCTGTTGCATGTCAAACAGTTGTTTACCTAATTAATAGGATGCCCACCCCAAATTTAGGTAATCAATCTCCATTTGAGAGTCTGTTTCACACACATCCTAATTACACCAAATTAAAAAAGCTACCCTTGGCTCAAACCATACACACACCACAAATTAGAACCCAAATCTTATCTGTGTGTGTTCCTTGGCTATTCCCTCTCCCATAATTCCTATATATGTTATGATCCATCAATATCAAAAATTTTCACATCACGACATGTCATTTTTGTGGAAAATGTATTTTTCAATCACAAGAATCGCGTGTCCATAATGATATTTTTCATAATTGGCCTACTTTACACCCATCCACGCCACCCACTCATATTCCTAATTTCACTCAAACACATACTGCACCCAATCCCATTTTCCTTGATATTGTCAACTCTCAAAATTCACCAGCTCATTATTCCATTCCAATCCCCACACATAATACAAAAACAATTAATACTCCACGTGATTCCCATTCTTCCACATCTAACAATATCCTTCATGATAATAATCCTACCATTTCCCCTTCACACTCAAGTACTTCTTCCTCAGACTCCCATGCTACGACCTTGGCAAGTGATCCCAGTGCATCCTCACCTATAGAGGTAAGTTCTTCTTCCACTATTCCACCTCCTTCTTCTCCAAAGCCTCAAAACCAAATTGTTACACACTCCAAAAATCAGATTTATAAGCCAAAAAAAATATTTGATTACAGTGCTACATCTCAACCAAAACTTGAAACATTTGAACCCATTTCTTTCACCCAAGCTCAAAAACATTCTCATTGGTGCTCTGCCATGAGTGATGAATTTGATGCTCTTGTACGAAATCAAACCTGGGATTTAGTTCCTCATTCTAACACACAAAATATAGTTGGGTTTAAATGGATTTTCAGGATTAAAAGAAAGCCAAATAGGTCTATTGATCGCTATAAAGCTCGACTTGTTGCCAAGGGGTTCCACCAACAACCCAGTGTTGACTTTCATGCCACATTCAGTCCTGTCGTAAAGCCAACAACGATCCATCTTATTCTATCACTTGCAGTTCAATTCGGTTGGTCTCTTCGACAGCTCGACATAAATAATGCCTTCCTCCAAGGCTCTCTCTCTGATGATGTGTATATGCAGCAACCACCTGACTTTGTCAACAATCAATTTCTTCATCATGTCTGCAAGTTACCAAAAGCCATTTATGGCCTTTGGCAAGCACCAAGGGCCTAGTATCAAGAATTAAAAAGTTTTCTTCTGGCCTATGGGTTTGTGAACTCTCACCCTGATACATCTCTATTTATCCTTCATCAAGGGCAGCCAACCACTTTTTTGCATGTCTACGTTGATGATATAATTGTCACTGGCAACAACAAAGCAACTATATAGCAGGTCATTGATGCTCTCTCCAATAGATTTTCTTTGAAAGATCTCGGCTCCTTAACTTATTTTCTTGGTGTAGAAGTGCTTCGTACTAGCCATGGCTTGCTACTCTCTCAACACAAATACATCAAAGACATCCTTGAGAAAACTAATATGACTGAAGCTAAAGATGTCCACAGCCCATTATCTACCTCAGAAAGTCTGCGAATTGCTGATGGCGCTCCTCCTGTAGATGCAACACAATATCAAAAAGTTGTTGGAGCACTTCAATATCTTGCTCTAACTCGACCCAACATCTCTTTTGCGGTAAACAAGTTGTCTTAATTTATGCATCGTCCTTCTAATACACATTGGTCTACTGTCAAATGAGTCTTACGCTACCTCAAACATACTATTTGTCATGGACTTCATCTTCGTCGTTCCTCGACTTTTGCTCTCCATGCCTTTTCCGATGCTGATTGGACTGGGAATGCAGATGACAGAACTTCCACTTCAGCATATGTGGTGTTTCTTGGCACTAACCCAATCAGCTGGTCCTCTAAAAAGCAACGAACGGTGGTGCGATCCTCAACCAAGGTTGAGTATAGAGTTGTGGCATCCGCTGTTGCTGAAGTGCTTTAGGTCTCTAACTTACTTCGTGAACTCCATATTTCTCACTCCCAGCCACCAACCATTTATTGTGACAACGTTGGAGCAACTTATCTTTGTGCCAATCCTGTGTTTCATTCCCAAATGAAACACATTGCCATTGACTTTCATTTCATGCGAGACCATGTGAATAAGAATTTGCTTTGTGTTCAACATGTTCATTCGGCTGATCAACTTGCAGACTCACTCACTAAACCCCTCTCCCGCCAGCAGCTTCAACGACATCGTCACAAGCAAGGTGTTCTTGATGGAACGCCTATCTTGCGGGGGCATAATAGACAACTTAAATGACCAATTAAATCAATTGGGTCAACTCCATAAATTGTGCCTTCTATTTATTAGTATCTCTGCTATTAGTATATAAGAATCAAGACCACATGTTTTGCCTATAATTATGAGCTTATATTTCTCCTTTAATTATTTGCTTATATTTCTCCTTGTATTATGTAACTACTGGTGTATATATACCCGTGTAATTCATGAATGAAAAGTGTGAGAGTTTATCATATAATTGCTGAATTATTATGGTATCAGAGCAATCCTAAAACTCCAACGAGTTTTATACCTCTATTTTTTCTTTTTCTCCTTCTTTTTCTCTCTTTTCCTGTCAGTTCTCAAAATGGCAGATAATGNCTCTGGATCTATAGCAACCCCTTCAGTAGTGATTAAATGACCAAGGTACTTAACTTCCCTTTGTCCAAATTGACATTTTTCTAATTTTACATATAGTTCATGAGCTTGTAAAATTGAAAATACAATATTTAAATGATTAAATTGCTTATCCCAAAACTTACTATAAATCAGTATATCATCAAAGAAAACTAAAACAAACTTCCTCAAATATTCACAGAATACCTCATTCATGAGAGATTGGAAAGTCGATGGAGTATTAGTGAGTCCGAAAGACATTACTAAAAACTCATAATGCCCTTGATGAGTTTTGAATGCAGTGTTTTCTACATCTACAGGATTTATTCGGATCTGGTGATACCCCGATTGTCAGTCCAGCTTGGAAAATACTTGTGCCCTATATAATTGATCTAAAATCTCATCAATCATAGGGATTGGATACTTATCTTTGATGGTGAGCTGATTCAAGGCCTGATAATCTACACACATCCTGGACGAACCGTCTTGTTTCTTTACCAATATGACTGGTGAAGCGTAGGGGTTGTTGCTGTGTCGAATTACACCCATGGAGAGCATCTCTGAAACAATTTCCTCAATTTCAATCTTATGGAAGTGCGGGTAACGGTATGGTTTCCCATAATTGGTACATGCCCAAGTTGTAAGGGTATTTTGTGGTTGCATGCTCACTTAGGAGGTAACCCTGTTGGTTCAGCAAGCACCCTACTGAATTTCTACAAAATTTGCTGCACTTATGGATGAAATTCTTGCTGGACATTGTTGTTCTTATCCACTGGTACCAACTTGAGCAAAATTCCTTTCATTTGCATCAACTTGTGAATTTCTTGGTCACTAACCACCTTGTCAATACTGCGTTTCAATCCATCTAAACTAATGATCTTGTCACACTAATGATCTTGTCACACAAGTCAAACTTCATTTGTAACTTAGAAAAATCCCATTCAATTTTTCCAAGTGTATATAACCATTGTGCTCTTAAGACAACATCACAACCTTCCAACGAAAGTAAATAAAAATCAACTTGAATAGGATGGCCTTGCAAAATTAATTGAGTATTTTTGCACACACCCAGGCTTGATAATCTCTCTCCAAAAGCCACCATTACCTCCAAATTACCAACTGAATTGGGATGAAGGCCAACTTTCATTGCTAACTGTTCATTGATGAAGTTATGAGTGCTACTTGAATCGATCAATACTGTGACTGGTTGGTAAGAAAGATGACCTCTGATTCTCATGGTCTTAGGATCTCGAAATCCAACAATTGCATGAAGTGAGATTTTTGGTTTGTCTTGAATTTGCTCCTCGGATAGCCCATCTTCTTCCATCTCAATATCTTCATCACTATCTTCCAAGGTTGCTTGGATTAAAAATAGCTTTTTGTACACATGACCAAGGCCAAATTTTTCGTTGCATTTGAAACACAAGCCCTTGCACCGCCTTTCATTTAACTCATCGGTGGTCATTTTCTTGATAGGAGTTGTCGCTGGGGTTTGGATGCGTGATGCTTGTTGTTGATTTTCGTAAGTGTACGAAATCATGCAAGTAATAAAGTGTATAAAATACGGATATCGAACCCAAGGGAATTACTATTATCAATTACCAAATAAACTATCCTGTTACTATTTAATCAATCCAAATTTTATCAAGGGAAACCTAAATTAAATAAAATTAACAATTGAAATTAAAAAGAGAACAATTAAAATAAACCTTTGGGTAAAAACGAGATGACTAGACCTAGGGCATAGACTTCACATCAACTCTTATTCATATGTATCGATCTCTTATGCTAATTTTATTAAGCTCTTCCTACAGGTCAAACTCCCTAAATTTCCAATAACTTTCTCTCGAACAGTTATCAAATTAACCCCTAATTACTAACCCGAATTATCTCTAATCAGATTTAAGCAATTGAAGATCATTACGCTCTATGGATTTTTACCAAAACCTCACAAGTCGCGGTAACCTATCTCTAGCGTTTTGCTCAACCTATGGTTTTACTACCATAGACCAACTAAGTATCATCTCTCGATCTCAACTTAGTCCATTAGTTCATTCAATTCTTGGGCCCTTAAGAATCAAAAGCATTAGGAATAATAGTAAAACTTACGAAGAATTCTTAATAAACATTAACAATCAAAGATCAATACATAATTAAGAGATTGGGCTACATCTTAGCCCTAGAGAATAAAATTAGTTCATAATAAACATGAAAGAAACAATCATCTTTATTAAAACATTCATCTGAGTTTACAAGAAAAGAATAAGGAAAACTTCTCTATATTGTGAATCAAAGCTCCAGAATTTCTGTTACTTCTCTTCTCTCCAGATTTTTCTCCCTTTCTTCTCACNGTTTTCCTACGAAACAACTGACTTGTCTAGCTTGTTCCATCGGTCCTGGCTTGGCCAAAAGTTTCTCAAATTTTTCTTAGTAGTCCAGTACGAAATCTATTTCTTGTAAATGGGTTAGTTCAGCAAAGAAATCCAAGTATTGATTTGGCCCATATCTTGAATTTAATCCATCTCTAAATTCTTCCCATGTGACAATGCCCACTTCTTGTTGCAACAGTTGGTATCATAGGTGTGCATCACCCTCCAAATGAAATGATGCTAGTGCAAATCGATCTTGAACTGGAATTCCATGTAGTTAGAAGAATCGCTTCGTTTTGTATAGCCAAATAGTTGGATCTCCCTTGCCTTCATAGCGAGGAAAATCAATCTTGACAGTCTTTGGAACATATGATCCAAAATTTAGACTCTCTGAAGCATTTGATCAAACATTTGATGTACTATGAATTTCTCCCAAGTCTTCACTCTTACCTAAAGTGTGCAATTCAGCAGATTAATTCCCAATAAGCTCGTTGGTTTGAATGGAAATTTGTTCCACCCGATCAATGAGTTTGTTGACTGCTTTTGACAATCTTCGTAGTAACTCCCCCTGACCCAACACCTCTCCTACGACCTCTTCTAATTGTTCCAAACGACAATCCATTCCTTTGCTCTGATACCACTTTGGTACATATGAACCTGTAGCCTTAGCTTTTCTTCTACCTATTTTGAGTAAAGTATTAAAACAATAATTTGCACTAGCTCGTTCGAGGGAGTAAGAACCTCCAAGTAGATAACAACTACGTGAAGCAGGAAAAAAAGTGCCCTACATTCATTTCATTTAAGAATAAATAGCTACAAATACAATCTCAAAAATAGGAATGACTAAACTCAACGTTCAAGTTGGTTTTTTTCCAGAACTAACAACCCAATAAACTAGGCTGGACTTATTCAAATACTAGACTAATTCAAAGTTTATTCAACCAAAACAATAAATAAATAATTCCATAAAATAATACTCTATCACTTTAGTATGAAATTTGATGAGCGCTTTAAAATTTTAAGACTTCATCTCTGAAGAAATTTCATGATATTTCCCATCACACTCTTCAAACGCCATTTTCGTTATATAATGAAATTTCATGATATGACCCAAATAAAATCTATGGAAGACATAATCATTATCCCTAGGTCCAATGTAATTTCTATATTTGCTCCTTACCATCTTCATCTGATCAAGCAGTAACAAGTAACATAGTAATTTTTTTTTAAGAATATTTCTAGACAAACAATAGCAAATGTAAGAAAACCTAGAAATTTTTACTATGCCAATCTATTAACAGATCAAGAGTTATAAAAGATTTTATACTTGGAAAGGTAAACCACTTAGGAATTTCATTTCCAAGGAAAACAAAAGTAGCACATAATTCTCGACAGATTCCTGTACCAATGAAAATGAAAAACATCACATCATAACATAGTTTTGGTTTTAGAATTTATTTTTATTTTTTATTACTCTTAAAATAGAGCTAACAACTAAAAAGGAAGAATTGTAGGTAAATCTTGCCAGAGTTTGGAAAAAGTGGCAAGAGTGACAAGAAAAGAGGCTAAGGTTGCCAGAGTATGCCTAAAAGAAAGAAGAAATTATAAAGAAGTTTTCTGTATATTTCGTACATTGTACATGTTCATTTATACAAAAAAAGTAAGTGTAAGAAAGTAAATACAATCCTACAATAAAGTCTTAATTACATAGAATTAGGGTGATAGCTTAAATGTAAATACAAAAATCAAGGCTCAATCACAGGGTTTTGGAATCAGGGCATGATTATAGCATCTTATTCTATCACTCCCCCCAAGTTTGTGGTTTGTATATGTCATAAACTTTGAGCTTGTGAAGAAGATATGAATGCTATTTGCTGCATAACCTTTCTAAAAAAATATCTGCGGGTTGTTTGAAGTACGAATGTGAAGAGTCTTAATTATCCTTCTTGAAATTTTCCTCTGATGAAGTGAAAATAAATCTCTAGTGCATTGTTCTCTCATAGAATACCGAATTTGTTGCAATGTCTTGTAGCCTGTTATCACAGTACAAAAGAACAGGTTTTCTTACTTGTATCTCTAAGTCTTCCAATAACCCAAGAATCCAAATGATCTCATAGTAGTCTTGGCCATGGCTTTTATATCAACCTTTGCAAATAAAAGTGAACCGTGACTGTTTCTTGTCTTCCAAGAAACGAGTGCTCCTCCAAGCTTTATACAAAAACCAATAAGAGGACCTTCTCATCATTGGACGTGTGGCCTAGTCTAAATCACAGTATGATGTGATGTCTAAATTCCCGTCTTCAGGTAAAAGAAGTCTAGGCTAGGACAACCTTTCAAGTATTTAAACACCTTTATTGTTGCGTCCATTTGAGATTGTTTTGGTCCATGCATGAATTAGTTGAGGATGTGAATAGCATAGCTGATGTTAGGTCATGTCATGGTGAGATAGATAAGTCTGCCGACAAGTCTTAATAATGTGAAAGAGCCCCTAGTGGTGGATTATTTTGAGGATGTCATCCCACTATCATACTCTTGAGTGGTAAGCTTGGTGTTTTGTTCAACTGGGATGATACCTGGTTTGCATGCTGATAACCCAACAAGTTCTAGGACATATTTGCGTTGACTGAGGGATATTCCTACAAAGTATCTTAATTTCAATCCCCAAAAAAATATTTTGGTTCTCACACATCTTTTATTTGAAGGTGCCTGTTGAGATGTTCCTTGAATTTTTCATTCCACTATGAGAGCGCTATTTAAATTATAGAGAGATTCACAGACGACATATTATTTCTCCCTTGTCTTGAAGTCTAGGAGGAGGTCTATATAAATCTCTTCATGTAAATCACCATGGAGGAAGTCATTGTGAACATTCATTTGATGTAAGGACCAGTCTCAAACAGATGTACCTAACAATAATATGTTTAGCAATAGGGGAGATGCCTCTTGATAATCAAAGCCTTCATGTTAAGTGAAGCCTTTTGTGACTAATTGTGCTTATATCCTTTAGTTGTCCTATCAACACGATGTTTGATTTGTATACCCATTTGCAGCCAATAGGTTTCCAGTGAGGAGAGCCAAGCACCAATTCCCATGATGGTTATGAGCAAGGGCAATAAGTTTGTTGGTCGTGGCTTGTTGCTGGTAAGTATGTTGAACAATATCACAATAGCTTGAAGGTAGGTAGGTAAAAATCTGGTTAATACATGTCCTGTGGGCAGAGAGAGATGCTCAAGATGACATAATTGGACGTGGGATAAGGTGTACCTGAGGAGGCCAGTATGGTGGGACAAATGTAATTGGCTTACCATATAAGAGGTCAAGTGGTACGGGTGGACCACCTTTCAAGAGGTGTTGAAGGTGGCACAGAAGACGTAGGAGGAGTGTTGGTGAAGAATGAGATGACTTGTTGTGGTGGACAGAGGTGGATTATAAAGTGATGGAGAGTCAAAAATTTTCAATTATAGACTGATGTCAGTGGTGATATCATGGTAAAAAAAGGATCAGAGAGGCAAATAGGTAGTCCTTAGAAACTTAGGCATTTGTTGAGAAGTTGAGTGTGTTATCATCAGTGTGATGAAGGGAAAATTCATTCATGGAAAACAAGATCTCGAGAAACCATAAATTTTTTTCAGTTGGTCATATAGGCGGTAACCTTTTTGGAAATGGGGTATCCATAAAAGTGCATCGAGTCACCTAAGGACCAAATTTGTCACGTGTCCCAAGAATGGAAGAATAACAAAGACAGCCAAAACACATAGATGACTATTATCAAGTGTCTTCCAAATAATATTTCGTAGGGAGTTTTACCATCAAGTTCTCAGCCTGGCATGTGATTAATTAGGCAAGTAAATGTGATCACACATTCACCCCAACATTTAATAAGAATATTAGCTTAGTGTTTAAGGGCATGAGTACTCCTAACAAGTGTTGGTGTTTTCATTCAACTACCCATTCTGCCAAGGAGTATAGGTGCAAGAACTCTCGTGATGAGTGCTGATGGTTAAAAAATTCATAGAGTATCAAATATAACCTGTTGGCTGACGAATGACACTGTTGTTTGATCATAGATAAATAATTCCTAATAGGAGTAAGAGTTTGTGTTTTTTACTGCATTAGGAAAACCCATGTCCCAAGAGAGAAATCATTAACAATGGTGAGAAAATATCTGGATCCATCATGATTAGGAGCAAGGACATAGCCAGAAATGAAATATGGGGGGTCAAGTTGAAAGAACAATACAATTTAAATTAAATAAGCACAAGTTTTGTATTTATAAAATTCTCATAAATACATTTATTTGTCCTCAACGGGATTTCATCTTTGAATTATTGTATAATGACTTCATTATCAATACTATCAAATACATCTTTCTCTATTACACAACTAAGTATTATTCAACTATTGATACTCATCTATTTCGCAAATGATTCTTCACAAAATTCATTTTTGAAAAAATTCTCTCTCCACAATAGTAGTGGCAACGGGTAGAATCAATGCTAATTTCATCAACAAATAAAACTAATGGAAACACTATATCCTTCTTAGTTTCAACCATCATTTTTGCAAGATCTTTAATCCCTTTCAATCCCATAAATTTGACATTAGAGTGCATATCCGAAATGTAAACATCAAGTTGAGAATCAAGTGTCATGAGTTCTATGTCAAAAAAATCTTCTATATAAAATTCGGCAAGAACATCATTTTTGTTTATCAAAAGCAACAAATAATTCATTTGGACATAAACATGCCAAACAAGTAAGTAATTAAGTGGTATCTCATTGAAATGATTATTCAACTCTTGAAGCTACAAATCTAGGACATTATAAAAAGATGGATACAATTTGTGATCCCAATGGAAATTTTCATCTTCCTATATCCTAATCTAATTTAACCTTAAACTTTCAAAATAAAAGAATACAAATATAAAATGTATTGGTATCACCTGACAAATTGAAGAAAAAAGGGGGCTTGTCGGCTTGATAGGAGGGAGGAAAACTACATTTGTGTGGATAAAGAATTTGAAATTTAGGAAAACAATGAAGATTGGCTCACAAACTAATCTACAAACTTTCTCTCGCAATCCTAACCTGGCAGCTCATAATTGGGCAAGGGAGACCTATGCGAGCAAACGGGACCCATTTGCGAGTGACTAATTGTGAGCACCACATGTCGTGTTGTGGAGAAAGTTTGTGGATTGGTTTGTTAGTGTGGTATTACCCTTAGGAAAAAATTTGAAACCTAATTTGTTGAGTAAGTTATAGGCAATAGAGAAAGACCGATTTGGGAAGTAGGGTAACAGGGGTTTAGTTTTGATAGCACAAAAAGAAAAATGAGAGTTTAACTTATTGAGGATTGGAGGTTTATGGTAATTATTTTTCATTTAGGGGAAAATTTGTGAAACTAGTAAAAAAAATATTCAAAACTTAAGTAGGGTCAATGACCCTCCTTGAACCTCCCTCCTTTGTCCGATTAGGAGTGTGACAAGGGCCCCAATGTCAAGATGGTTTAGGGTAAATGGTTGTGTATAGTGATGTGCTATGTGGGAAGGTTATGCAAGATTGTTTTGCAAGAGGGCACATTAGACATTTTTGAGGAATAGACGCACTGTGACCCAATCTTTGATGAAGAATGAAGGATTTTTTATTGATATTTGTATTACAATGAGCAGTTTTATTATTTGTAATACAAGAAGATAAACTTGGAAAATCATTTGGAATCCAGTAGTATAGACATTGTTGACTCTATCCAAGCCCATAGTTCCTAGTCGAGAGTCCTGAAATTCACATGTGTAGGAAGGAATTTTAAAATGCAATTATTATCAATGCAATTTGAGACGGAATAAGATGAAATGAAAAGTAGGGACAAAAAGGACTTTGTAAGTGAGAAGTTTTCAGTGAGGGGAACAGTTCCTATGTGGTTGGCAGGTGAGATATTCTGTTTGGCATACGAACGGAAATAAATGACATAGGGATTTATGGGAACAAAATTTGGGTTACAAATGATGTGTCAATAGCCCTTGAATCAATTATCCAACATCTTCTTTAATAGAGTTTAGGCAAAAAGATGTACCTGTATAAGATGACATGGGCGCTTGTGGAATTTGATTCATCAACTGTAGTAGGTGATTGTATTGTTCCGTGTTGATATTGGTGCTAAAGTTGATTCTAGTAGGAATGGTGGTAACTTGATGAACAGAATTGTCAGTTTGCCCTTGCTAGTCGTATTAGGACGCCCATGTAATTTCAGCAATTATCTTGAGTATGATTCCGGCACTGCAATCTTTGAATACAACTTGCTCTTTCTGGTTTTGTAGGATCATAACTGGTTGATCCATTTTGCCCATTTGACCAATTGAGCTCAGTTGTTTGGTTTAGGTCAGTTGTGGGAATTGGGCCAGATATGCAGTTTGGGCGCTGGATTTACTGTGGGTTCATTTTGCGTTTGTAAGGGTGGGCTTTGTTCGATGAGCTGTGGGGTTTGAATGGGGTTTGTGTTTTGGTTGGTTGCCATCTGGATTTTGAGTGAATTGATTAATCTTAACAGAGTATCTGTGTGTTTTTGCAGGGACATAAAACAGTGGTTAGATAAGGAAATCTAATTGGGTATCTGTTTTGATTTTGCAGGGACCAAAAAAAAAAAAAAAATTAGAAGAGCGTAATGTCACGCACTTAACTTCTTTGCTAAGTTCGTGCGGCCTTAACCCTTCGGAAATGAGTTAAGCAGCCTAACGCTCACACAACTAACAAGCTCAAAGTATAAAGTTTAGAGAGAGAAGTTTAGAGAAAATATAAACTCTGTATTGAAAGGATTCAAGTTATGACATTTACAAAGGAGGGGTGGCCTATTTATAGGCTAAATCTCCTCAAAGAAATGACTACATACATCGAATACTTAGTCCTTAAGTTACTTAATTCCTAAGTAAACACTAGGTGGCAACCTTAGGTGGCAACCTTAGGTGGATGGATAAACATTATCCTTTAAGTTTCTTTGCCACTAAGTTTACTTAACTACGAAGTATACTTAGCCACTAAGCAACGTGCAGCCCACTTGAGTCACCAAGTAAGCTGGTCGTGACAGTAAGCTGGGTTAGGTTGAGCTACTTTGATACCATGAGAGTTTGGAAAGAGTGGCAAGAAAAAAGACTAAGTTTGCCAGAGTATGCCTAAAAGAAAGATGAAATTATAAGCAAGTTTTCTGTATATTTCGTATACTTGTACATTGTTCAATTTATACAAAAAATTTAAGTGTAAGAAAGGACATACAATCCTGCAATAAAAGTCTTAATTACATAGTATTAGGGTGATTGATTGAAACATAATATATGGAATCAAGGCTCAATCACATCGTTATGGAATCAGGGCATGATTACAATAATTTATATCCCATCAAATCCAACTCAATTGAGTTAACAACTTGTAGGATAGAGAAAAAATTCAGGTTTTCCAAGGATGAAATGGATGATTCTATTTCTTCTAAGCTTGTACCGAAAGTTTCGAGATCCTCCAAAGCTTCTAAATCTCCAAAGTCATCGGGTAATCTTTTCAATTTGGAGCAGAACAAAAGATCAAACTTTTTGAGAAATTTCAACTTACAGATGCTACTTGAGAGACTCTCAAGCGATGAACAATATCTAAGGTTCAACTCAACTAGTCTAGATGGATGTTCGATGAAGGGTGATTCTTTTATTCTAGTACCCTTTAACACTAATTTTTCCACCTTACATGAGATCTTTGGAGCTATCTCAAATTCACGGCAGCCTGTGAGATCAATAAACTTTGATTGAATGCCATCTGGTTGACTAATAAGCCTTGTGCAATTGCTTAGATTCAACTCAACAAGCTTATTGAGATTTTGAATAGAAGAGGGATTGATCTCTGACAAACTTGTACAAGACTGAAGAATCAATTCCTGAAGATTTGAGGCTCTTGAGAGATTTGGAATCTCCGTCATGTGTTCGGAGAAACTGAGATCAACAAATTTCAAATTTACAAGATTCTGTAAAAAAAAACAAAAAAAATGACCAACTCAAATTAGTGCCTTGTATTTTTATAATATTCAACAGAAAGAACATTGTATATATACCAAAATACATACCTGAAAGGCATTCCAATGCTTGACTTTGTTGTCTTGCATATCAAGTCTAACAAGACTCTCTGACGGAAAATTTAATGGCAATGATTTAAAGGGGTAATTATTCCAGAAGAAGAATGTTATGTCATTGGAAAAGGATTCAAGTTCTTCAAAACCATACAACTTATTTTCATAATTATCTTGGTATTCTGAGCTGTATACTCTGAAGAATCTTAAGTTATCCATCTTTGACAAAACATGACAACTTAAGCCTGCATTGGTTATTTTTGATACGTCCAAGTTTATGCCTCGTACTGCTTCAATTCCCTAACAGTCAAAAGAGATTATCAGTTAACATACAAGATACTACCATTAATCAAACTCATCAATTAAGCTAACGTATTCTACCCGTAAAATATTAGCCTAATCAAACTAATTTAAGCTTCATACGTAAATTAAGATACACCTTTTTTTTTTTTTTTAATTAAAGATAAATTGTGAATCAATTACAAACATATACTCTAGTGAGTAAGAACATTGAGCTGACTTAAACAAATAAAGATTACGGATTTCAGTAGCAGAGAATAAAAGAAAGAGGATAAGAATAATAATAATAAAAATAACAATTGTTGTGCTAGAAAAATAAGACTATATATACAAAGAACGTATATATGATATATTTCCTTTTGATGTATTTATGTTTTCTTTGAATCAAAGCATATTATTTTAGTATAAAATCTGAACTAGAAGACTGAGACAATACATGAAAGGAAATAATTAATTGTATAACAATAAACAATTTACAAAAAGAGAAAATGTAAATATAGAAGCTTGAGTTTTAAGGAAAACAAAAATATAATCTGATTATAAAACATTTTTCTTTTTTGGCAATTCAGCCTATAGTACGAGGAAGACTTTATTAGAAATAAAATAATAATAATAATAATAAAAAGATACCATGATCTCTCAATAATATCCTTAAACCAGACATTGATTTAAAATTTGTGTAAAAATGTAAGCTCACTCTCAAAGGTATTTATCTATTTATAAATTTGTATAGCTAACCCTTACCTTATATTTTTTAAATACTTTCAAGATATCCACGTGATGACATAACCGAATGTCTTTGCAAGTATCATCTCGAGCAATTTTCCTACCCATTTCTTGAACCAAGTCATGCATTGTTATTTTATTGTAATATGTCATAGACGCCAGACACTTATCAATAAGAACTTGTATTCCTTCCCTTGTAGAGATGTCACAAACATTTAGGATTTCTATCACTGAATCTATGTGTTCCCCTTTAAAGAAACATGCAATATCTAAAAATAAATCCTTCTCCTCTTTCTCAAGTCCATCATAACTAACTCTTAATACTTTATTAATATCCAAAGGAGGACCATTTTCTAGTTTTTTTATTGCACTTTCCCAAAATTCTTTTTCCCTGGAAAACAAATAAGAACCCAACACTTTAAGAGCCAAAGGAAGACATTTGGCATATGAAATTGCTTTGTTCGAGAGCTCCATATAATCTTCAGGAGGAGAGTCTTGTTTAAAGGCATAGTGATTAAAAAGTTGATGAGCTTCCTTCTCTCTTAATCCCTCAACCTTGTATATATAAGCATCATCTACTCCACAATTTCTCAACACTTGTTTATCCCTTGTTGTTATGATAATTTGACTTTCTGAGCTCAACCAATTAAGATTTCCGATCAAATTTTCTATTTGCTGTAAAGATGTCACATCGTCAAAAACAATGAGAACCTTCTTATCTTTAAGTCTTTCTGTTGTGAAGGTGAGTCCTATATTGGGATCTCTATCCTCTAATATTGTGGAAAGAATTTCTTTTTGCAAGTGAGTTAATCTACTACTTTTCTCCGACTCTTCCCTTACATTTTCAACAAAATAGGATCCTTCAAAATGACGCAAAATTTTGTTGAATACAACACAGGCAATAGTTGTCTTGCCAACACCACCTATGCCCCAAATTCCTATTATGAAAACACCATTTGATTCCTTATGCAACAAAGACTCTATTGCTTTTATGGCAAATTCTATTCCAATCAGGTCCATATAATCACTTGGAGACAATTTATTTAGTCTCATCAAAATATCGTCCAAAAATTCATCTATAAATTTAGATTCAGACCTAAAAATAAACAACAAAACAAATTTTAATCAGTTAGAAATTATGTTTATTTAGGTTTCATTCAATTTAAGCGTTAGTAAATGTTTAGTACAATAACAGAATTAAAAAAAAGCGAAGTATTTGGAATTAAAACTCACTTTTGATTATTTATATTCCAGCCAGCAAGACTAGCTGCTTCATTCAAAGCAGTCTTCCATCTCTGCAGCATCTCTAGTTTCTCCTTAGTACGGTTTTCAAGCTCAGCAAATCCATCTCCAAAACTCCCAGTTTGATTCCTTACATCTGATGGATCTACGTGATAGAAAACCGGTATAACAATCTGCTCCTTTATTTTCTTACAGTGAAGGATTTGTTCGAGTTCTTGGAGGCACCATCTAGAAGATGCATAATTTTTTGAGAAAATGATGACTGAAATCTTTGATGCTTTAATGGTATTCAAAAGAAATGATGAAATTTCATCTCCTCTGACAATTTGGTTATCAATGAAAGTACTAATCTTTTTACGACACAAAGCCGCATGGAGATGGCTTGTGAAACCGTTGCGGGTGTCCTCGCCTCTAAAACTAAGAAAGATATCATACTTCTTTGAACGATCATGGTGGAAGAGAAAGAACCAGCCATCGACATCAATTGATGAAATGCTTTTTAGTTGTTAAGTAGACAAAATATTAATAACATTCTTCATCAATCAAAAACCACTTCATTAGAAAATAATTGAAGTAATTGAGAAATAAAAAATTATGATTTAATTATAATTCATTAAATTCCTAGTGATTCTAAAAATATAATTAAAATGATATATAAGCAATTAATAACAATAACGGTTAGAGACACTATTTACCTTTTAATTAGTCTTTGAAGTTTAGATCTAACACTCCAGCTACTGAAACACACTTTGAGACACTATAGGGTGCGTTTGGTTTAGTATTGGATAGGATTTTAGGGATAGTATTGGGTTATTGGATATGGGAGTATTACGAGGTAAATTTTAAAAATTTATAAAAAAGCCCTTAGGTTTACTAATTAAATAAAGACCTAACATGTAAAATGACCAAACACCCCCACCATCTGAGTGTCAGATTCCGGCCACCACCGCCGGAATCTGACCGGAAAATTTCGTTACGGCACGACTTGTCGGATCTGGCCGTAACACGTCGTTAGGCCTTTTCGGCTAGATCCATGGGGGATCTGGCCGGAAAAGGCCAGATCTACGGTTTGTATTGGCCGTCGACGCCGAAAAGGCCAAACGAACGGCCATCTTTAGCCGTCAGCGACGGCCAAAGATGTGGCCGTCGTTTCGTCAACGACGGCCAAGATTTGGCCGTCGTTGACGTCAACGACGCCATTTCTTTGGCCGTCGCTGACGGCCAGATCTGGCCTTTTCCGGCAGATCCGTGGTGGATCTGGCCGGAAAAGGCCACAACGGAAAACTTCCGGCCATTTCTGGTTGGAAGTTTGGCCGTTGTACAGATTCCGGCTATCACCGACGGTGGTTGCCGGAATCTGACAAGTTGGGTTAAGGGGGTGTTTTTGTTAATTTTTAAACTTTTTTTTCAGGGGGTATTTAGTAAAATTAATAACCTTAGGGGTTAAAATGTAATTAAAAAAAATAGGGTAATATTTTGAGAATATTGTACCAAACGCTATTTGAAAAATAGGATCCAGAATAGGGATAAAAATATTAACCGAACGCATACATAAATATTAGTAAATCTTCAACCAAAATTGACTATGTGTTCAGCCTGTTTGAAACATAGATGCATCAATTTCATAAAATTATAAAATAAAATAAATCAAAGAAAAAAACGAATGTACAAAAAAGCCAAGTCTATATGTTACCAAACTAACAAATGGATCTGAATGTTTTTAAATGAGATAGAATTACTCCTGAGAAAGTATGTGAAGCTAGATATAAACTAAAAGTAAAATTATTCAAAAGATATTTTCTAGAACAATATGATGAATATATTAAGTGATATTTCAAAAGAAATTAAAAAAAAAAAATGTGAAAAACTTACAGCTTTGAGAGTGTTTTTTACAAATGAACCGATGCAGAACTGCTTTATCCGATTTTCTCTCTTCTTTACTCACTCTCGAAAGAAAAAAGCTTGGTAAATTGTAGAAGAAATACCAGCAACCTTACAGGAAATTTGATGGAAATTTCATCACAATTATTAACTGATTTTTTTCAGTCTCTATCCTTTATTTCTGCTTTATCATAAGCTGTCTGCCCTTTTCTTTCTTGACTTTGACAGTGAGAATCTTAGGGACGGATTTTCTTTACTGAATTATTGCTATTAAGTTCATATAAAGCATGTGTATACATCAATACTTGCGCTACTAATTAATAATTTTATGAAAGACTCTGTGCGTGTTATAATTCACATTTTTTATTTTTATTTTTTATGGTAATGAGGGTGTCGGATCTAACTAATCTCTGAGGTCCATGAACACTCTACAAAGTTTTAAAAGATCAGATAGTACAATTTTAATGTGGTAGGTGCCCCAAAGTTTAAACCAAAAAACTCAAGAAGGAAGCTGTTGTGTGTGATTTTTCTATTAAGTCGGAGATGTCAGAAGCCTGTGAGGAATAGTTTGACTCAAAATCAGTTCGACTCAACACTTGTCTAACCCAACATTAGCTCACCAAAATATAGCTCGACAGCATAAGCTAATCGCGACCAAACCTGGCAATTATTCGACAAATCACAGATAAGCTCAGATCCCGAAATTTTAGAATGGAGAGATCAACAGCAATGATAACACACATTAGTGCTCAATCGTGAGAATATCGAGTTGCACTTTAAATTTGATGGAATCCCGATAATTTATCTCTTTCCTTTGTTAAATACTTGTATATAAACCCCCTCCAACAATGAGAGATGGGTAGAAATTTGTTCTAGGCACTTAATATTATTTTTGTAAGCTTCCTAAAGCAATAAGAAAAACAGGGGACATAGGCTTAAGTTCTAACTTATCGAACCACTTTAAAAACTGTTTGTATTCTTTACTTTAATGCATTCATACTATACAATACTGATTTTAATTAATATGCACACATTGGTTCTGATTCCATCAAGGTCAATCGGACCATTTTGATGGTGTAAATTTTGCATTAACAGGAGTAACCTCCTTGACCGCTAGATCAACCTCTTAGGGCTTATAATTCATATTATAGTTTTAGATGTTGTTTATTCGCTTGCTCACATATTTTAAAAGCAAAAAAGTACGCCTAGAGATTGCAGTTAACTTTGAAGTTATTCTTAAAAATTTTATGCATTTAGTTTCTCTATTGATGATTTTTTGCATAAAAATTGATGTTCTCAATCTTGTTTACTTTAAATTAATAAATGTGAATTTTTAAATTAATTCTCTTTTTTTTATCTCTTGTAAATTTATAATTTATCCACTGTGAGAAGAGTAAACGACCTTTTTTCCACCCAATAATAGCTTAATGAAACTTTCCATACAGACTTTAAAATATCACTAATACCCAAATTTATATTTTGTTTCCATTTGGCATCATTGCAACCTCACACCACCATAATTACCTTCCCTAATCATCACCCATTAAAACCCTTCAACCCTACTCCCATTGACCCGCGAATTGCCGACAATCGAGCAATTAGGGTTTGCATAGCCGTCCTTCTCAAGTCAAATTCTGATCAATTCCACCACTAAAATCCAACCTCCACTATCAAAACACTCATCGGTCTACCCTCTTCAAAAACCCTAACAACTTGAATGAGTTTGCTCTCTATCGTTATCGAAATATAAATTTGAGTAGTAAAATGGTATTTTAAAAGTCTATGGGTGGGAAAGTGTCATTAAACCATTATTAGGTGGGAAAAAGCACTAACTCCTTTGATGAAGGACAACTCTATTGGCTAGAGCTAATATAACGGGCCATGTACCTCGCAAAAGTGTGCTAAATTGGCCCGGTTATGGGTCTCATGCAATTTATTGAAGGGAAGTGACTCTTAGCTCCCACTATTTTCCTGTCTAACCCCATCTTCAATTTTAAGTGATGATATAATTGTAATAAAAAGAATATTCTTCTTTCTCCATTTTTTCGCTTCAAAGCTTTATATTTACAACTCTCAAAATTAAAAGTAAATTTAAATTAATCAAAATCAACAATAAAGCATGATACAAATCAATCAATGTTTCGTTATCTCACAAATATTAATTAATTTGTTTACAAAATCACTACCTTAACCCTCTTACAACCAAGTAATAGATTCAAAATCCTACGTTGACATAAGAAAAACCTATTTTCATACCCATTAAAACAAAACATTATTTATCATATAAATAGTGATTAATTTGTTTATGAAATCACAACCTCAAAGCTTTTACAATCAAATAATCACTTCAAAATCCCACATTGATAGGAGAAAACATGATTTGATACCCATTAAAACAAAACACCTGGTATCACAAATTTCAATTGAGGAAATTGTGTTTTATTGTTAATTAAAATTTATTTAATTTACTTTTAATTTTTGAGAATTATAAATATAAAACTTTGAAGTGAATAAAATTGAGGAATAAGAATAAATTATTTTATCAAAATTATAACCTCACCTAAAAATAAAGGTGGGCTAAAAAGGAAAACAATGGGGGCAAAAAACAATTCCCTTTATTGAAAAGAGTGGTGTTATTCATTATTAAATAAAATTAATTAAAAGAATTAACTTCTAAATATTTTATATTTTATTACAAAAATACCCTTCTATTTTATTCTTGTATCATTCCTTCTTAAATACTGCCTTCTAAAACACAGTATTAATCAAATACTCTCAACCTTAAATTAGTAATTGCCGGAATGATGCTGGACTGAAGTAAAAAGGTAGAATATGAGAAGGTTTTTTTTACGAACCATCATCTATCAATGCCAATTATAAATTCAAAGAAGAAGAAAAAGTTTATAAAAGCCATTAATTGTGGTCTTATTGTAGAGTCAACGAAAAAGAAATAAAAAGAAAAGTTTTTATTGAAAAACTTGACAAAATTTAATACTTTTGCTGCAATTCATAATCTTGAATTAAAATCACCTGTTTGAAAAATTGGTTATTATTAATATTTAATCTAGATGGTGGGGATATTTTAGTAATTTCAACTGATAACATACTTTTAATTAAAAAAAAAAAAAAAAATTGATAGATGGAGAATGGGGCTTAAATAACACTACTTTATTGAAAAATATCCTTGTCTATTTTACTTTTTACTTTTCATAAAGTGATTGTTACTATAACAGTATAAGATAATTGAAATTTATTTATTTCTTAAATAAATATTTAGATCAGTTTTAGATTGTTTATTCATTACAAACCAAATTCTAATAAAAATTTTATAAATAAATTTTTTATCATTTTTTAAATGTAGTGTAAAGTAGTGGCGGGTCAAACTCTGGTCAATGCTAGTAGACTCGCGTTGATCACAGTTGATTAGTGTTTGACTCTATTCTAATTCTTTTATTAAAAAAAATAATAAAAAAAAAAAAAAAAAAAAGAAGCTATCAGATTTTTTCTTAAGATGATTTTACATATGAATAAAAGATTAATAAATTCATGGTAAAATTTTTCCTCCATTAAATTATCTTTCAGTTTTAAAAATTATTTTAACTTTATTGAATAAGTGCATAAGATTTAGAGTTTATGATACAAAAGTGGGGTGTTAAAAGCATTAATAACGAATAACGAATTAAAGAAGTTTAATAATTTAATATAGAGGTAATATGTAACTATAAAAAATATTAAAAGGTGTGGCTTTTTTAGTCCAATAAAGGGCGGCAAATAGAACAATTAAAATCTAAAACGACACCAATGGTCCAAATGACTCAATAGGAATCATGGCTACCGAGAGTTGCGGATATCGATTATTTTAAAATAATTTAATTAATTGATTTAAATTAATCATTTCAATTTTAAGTTAAATCACTAAAAGTGTTTGGTAAACTATTTTTCAATATGATTATAATTGGATGTGATTATTTTAGAATCAATTTTATAAAAGGTTTCAAAACCTAGACCGGGTAGCTTTTGAAAATATTTTTTTCTTAAAGTTGATTTTACACATAGAATGTCAAATATACCTTTACATATGAATAAATATCTCATGGCGTTTGACCATAAGAGGCATTTGAGTTATTTGTGTCTATAGTTTATATCTTCTGTTAAACATAAACATAATTAGTTTGAATTATTAGTTTGAAATGCTTTTTAGTTCTGTTAAGTAGACAAAATATTAATGACATTCTTCATCAATCAAAAAACACTTCATTAGAAAATAAATTGAAGTAATTGAGAAATAAAAAATTTTGATTTAATATATAATTCATTAATATTCCTAGTAATTATAAAAATATAATTAAAATGATATATAAGCAATTAATAACAATAACAGTTGAGACACTACCTATCTTTTAATTAGCCTTGAAAGTTAAGATCTGACACTCCAACTACTGGAAACAACTTTGAGACACTATAAATATCAGTAAATCTTCAACCAAAATTGATTATGTGTTCAGCTTGTTTGAAACATAGATGCATCAATTTCATAAAATTATAAAATAAAAATAAAATCAAAGAAAAACAGAATGTACAAAAAAGCCAAGTCTATATGTTACTGAACTAACAAATGGATCTGAATGTTTTTGAATGAAATGCAATTGCTCCTGAGAAAGTATGTGAAGCTAGATATAAACTAAAAGCGATTGCATTGTAAAATTATTCAAAAGATATATTTCTAGAACAATAATGATGAATATATTAAGTCATATTTCAAAAGAAATTAAAAAAAAAAAAATGTAAAAAACTTACAGCTTTGAGAGTGCTTTTTACAAATGAACCGATGCAAAACTGCTTTATCCGATTTCTCTCTCTTCTTTACTCACTCTCGAAAGAAAACTGCTTGGTAAATTGTAGAGAAAATACCAGCAACCTTACAGGAAATTTGATGGAAATTTCATCACAATTATTAACTGGTTTTTTTTTTCTTAGTCTCTATCCTTTATATCTGCTTTATCATAAGTTGTCTGCCCTTTTTCTTTCTTGACTTTGACAATTGAGAATCTTAGGGACGGATCTTTTCTTTACTTTGAATTGATTGCTATTAAGTTCATATATAAGCATGTGTATACATCAATACTTGAGCTACTAATTAATAATTTTTATGAACAACTCTGTGCGTGTTATAATTCACATTTTTTAATTTTTATTTCTTTTGGTAACCAGAGTGTTCGGATCTAACTAATCTCTGAGGTCCATTGAACACTCTACAAGGTTTCAAAAGATCAGATAAGTCACAACTTCAATGTGGTAGATGTCTCCAAAGTTTAAACCAAAAAACTCAAAGAAGGAAGCTGTTGTGTGTGATTTTTCCATTAAGCTCGGAGATGTCAGAAGCTTGCGAGGAAATAGTTTGACCCAGAATCAGTTCGACTCAACACTTGTCTAACCCAACATTAGCTCACCAAAATATAGCTCGACTCAGCATAAGCTAACCGCAACCAAACCTAGCAATTGTTCGACAAATCACAGATAAGCTCAGATCCCGAATATTTCAGAATGGATGAGATCAATAGCAATGATAAGACAATCTTGGTGCTCAATCACGAGAATATCGAGTTGTACTTTAAATTTGATTGTAATCCCGATAATTTATCTCTTTCCTTTGTTAAATACTTGTATATAAACCCCCTCCAACAATGAGAGATGGGTTAGAAATTTGTTTTAGGCACTTAATATTTTTTTTGTAAGCTTCCTAAAGCAATAAGAAAAACAGTGGATGTAGGCTTAAGTTCTAACTTGTCGAACCACTTTAAAAACTGTTTGTTGTTCTTTACTTTAATGCATTCATATTCATTACAATACTGATTTTAATTAATCATGCACACATTGATTCCGATTCCATGAAGGTCAATCGGACCACTTTGATTGGTGTAAATTTTGCATTAACAGGAGTAAACCTCCTTGACCGCTAGATCAACCTCTTAGGGCTTATAATTCATATTTCATATTATAGTTTTAGATGTTGTTTATGTAGTAAATTAGTAAAAGTGTTTGGTAAACTATTTTTCGATATGATTATAATTCGATGTGATTATTTTAGAATCAATTTTATTTATAAAAGGTTTCAAAACCTAGACCGGGTAGCTTTTGAAAATCAATTTTTTCTTAAAGTTGATTTTACACATAGAATGTCAAATATACCTTTACATATGAATAAATATCTCATGGCGTTTGACCATAAGAGGCATTAGAATTATTTGTGTTTATAGTTTATATCTTCTGTTAAACATAAACATAATTAGTTTGAATTATTTGTGATTATCTTCTGTTTAAGCTTAATAACTCTGCATGATTATATCTTCTGTTTGCCTTCAACAAAGTCATCTAGACAATTTATTTTCTATGTTTGATTTAAAGGTCTATGTTTGATATATTTTCTCAATTTCATCCTTTAAATATTAGTACAAACGATTTATTTGAGAAAAGAAATCTTCATATATAATCTCAGATGAAAATTACAAAATAATTGAAAAAGACCTAATAATATCATAAATATTATATTGTAATATCGGAGTTCACAAAAATAAAGAATATAGAGGGAAAGACTTTTTAATTTCCTCTGCTTTACTCATTACTTTATAGCTGGTAACAGTATTATGTATCTTGTTGAGGAAACAATTTTATAGAGTCTTATAGGAAACAGTACTTTTTTTTTTAATTTATTTATAGAAATTAACACATGAAACAGACCTAAGCTTCTCAAGGCAAAGGAGAAACTAAATTTATTGATAAAAAAAACAAACTTTCTGAAGATAAGAAATTAATATTCAAAGACCAATTGCTAGAGACAATGTTACTATCACACTTCTCTTTCATTTTTTTTTTAATTAACACTTTTTTCCACCCAAATAATGGTTTAATGACACTTTTTCATCTATAAACTTTTAAAATACCACTTTTCCACCTAAAAAGAAAATCACTTTCCAATTCGGCAACGAATGGAGAGCAAACTCAGTCCATACTATTGGAGATTTTGAAGAGAGAAGACCAGTGAATCTTTTAGTGATGGATTGTTGGATTTTGATGGTCGTGATTAGTCTTAATTTGACTACGGAGGGACGACTATGTAAACTCTAATCGCTCGATTGCCGGTGATTGGCAACATTAGTAAGAGTAAGGTTTGAGGGGTTTCAATGAGTGATGATCGGAAAAGAAAATGGTGATAGTATGGGTTAAAACGATGCTAGAACCAATGATGGGCATGGTAGGTGAGAAAGTGTCATTTGGGTGAGAAAATGATATTTTAAAGTCTATGAGTGAAAAAATGTTATTATACTATTATATGGGTGAGAAAAAGTCAGTTTACTTTTTTTTTTAACTATAATTAACTCGCTTCCTGTAGGAAGATTCATGGCAATTTCGTGACAAATAATTAACTAGTTCTTTTTCTCTAATATATCTGCATTAATATCTATTTTATTAGAAATTGTCAGCCCTTTAACGAGTATGCGTTTAAACCGTGAACATGTTAACCAATTAAAAGTGGCTCTCCCAGAAATATACGAGGGACTGATTTCATATGTTCCTCTTTCAATACATTTGCTTTAATTTCTTTACTTGAAAACATGTCTGCCCACTTCACTTTGTTTCTTCGATTACATATAAGTGATCATTGGACAAATTGAATACATAGTTAAATATATAAGTGATTAAGAGATTAAGATTTTAAGTTAAAATTCTAAATTTAAATATCACAAATATATATATATATATATGCTAAAAATCGTATTGGATCTGACGAGGTCCAATAATATTATAAATGCGTCACGGCCCAAGGCTTTTCCCCAATTCCGATTAAGCTCATGCTTAGGATACTTTGTGAACTACCTACTCTATGAGTTTGATCATCCCATGTGTTAAGCTGAACTAGGTCCAACCTATTCACCCACAGTAGTCCACAATTAGAATCAGAATCCTAATCAATTTCCTCTTTTAATAAGATCCTCAATCTCACCCAAAGAGGAAAGCCTAAATCGATAAAGGCAAGAAATTTAATCTCCTTCCAGAAGGAGAACTCTTCCACTAAGGTAGGATTCACAATCCTACTAGGATTTGGACCTCTTTAGTTTACTATATAAACAAAAGGTAAACCCTCTTATTAGGCATTCAAAAATCATCCCTAAGTTCTAGTATTCTTACTCCCAAGCTCTTTACATATTCCAACGATATCCCGACGTTACTAAAGCCCCCTCAACCGCAAAGGCACCTTCCACAGGTTTATCAAGATTGTCAGTGGCTCGTATCACAAGATTCTATCTATATATATATATATATATATTTCGTTTTTTTTTTTAATATTATCCCACTTGTCTTTCATTTATTTTATTATTTTTAGATATTTGGGTTGTGGTTAATAAAAATGATTAAGATATATGTTATATAAAGAAGTCAAGCACATGTTTAATTCAAGTGTGGATCAAAATTCCAAGTCTTTGTCCACTGTTATTACATTCCTTCTAAAAAAAAAAAAAAAAAAAAAAAAAAACATGAGAGTCAAATAACTTTTACATAATGCATTTGCCAAAAGGCCACAAAAGAAGTCTAGTTACTTTAACGAGCTAATTTTATAAACAATAACCCTAGACCCACAACCTAATCTCGCAACCTCTGACGTGATAATTCGAAATTAGTCAGCTCGCAAATGGGTCATGTCTGCTTACTATGAGTCTCGTCTGCCTATTTGCGAGTTGTTATGTCGGAAATTGTGAGATTGGGTTATAGACCTAATATTACTCTTTTATAAAATATGAATTGTAAACATTATAAAATATAATGTTTTTTTTTTTTTTAAGTTTGAATGGGTTGTAAATCTAGTATTACTCTTTTATAAAATATGAATCTTGCTAGATAGTCCTCTCACAAGATGAGTTTTGATATGGGCCCAATCGGAGTTAGGTTGTGGCATTGAGCCTTAAGCTTTCGGGTCAACTGGAGTTGGGCTTTTGGCATGAACCCAACCAAAGTTGGATTGTGGTATAAAGCCATCTGCTATTGGACCAACTAAAGTTGGGCCTTGACGTGAAGCCTTTTGCTATAGGGCCAACCAAAGTTAGGCCTTAGCGTTGAGCCTTTTGCTATTGGATCTGTCAGGAATCTGATATTGATTTTTGCATCTACAACGAAAAAAAAAAAAAAAAAAAAGTATTTTTAGAGACATCCTATAAAATTGGAATGATACAGAAGATTAGCATAGCCTGCACAAGGTTGACACGTTTATTCTCTCTAGCTTCCTGCTTTAAAGCTTAAGTTCAGTTTGTATTTTTTATGCTAAGTTTTTCTTTGAACACAGGGTTTTTCATGGCAACAAGTAAAATTAAAAGTATTTTACTATTTTTAAAGTTAATTTTGTATCTTTGGTGGAGTTCTTGATGATTTACTAGTTTTAATCTACTTGATAAAAGTTTCTTATATAATCGGTGTTGGTGTGATATTGATATGTTTCTTGAGAAAGCTTCTTGATGATTTCCTAGTTTTATCCATTTCTTAATTTTGAGTAAACATTAATTTTATAGAAGAATCCTTGAGTTAGTTGGATTACGATTTAATGGTTTAGATAGGATTATGTTACTCCAATTACATAAAATAATTCAAATATGTAGTAAAATAAGTGTCAATGGATAATATATAAAGAGAAATATACTCTATTTAATTGTATTTATTTGACATAATTGAACCAACAAATACCAAAGCAATATCAAAATTGCATTTATTTACATAAATTGGTGCTGGGTAGAGTCATGGCAGCTAAGGTTTGAGAGTGTTAGCAATGTTGATGACAAATCGATAACAAATCCATAGTCATTTTTGACCATATGATAATCAAAATGACAAATCCCACAATAAAGAATCTTCATTGTTATATCATTCTTACCATTTGCCCTGCATTATTAATTGCGCAAAAAATCATACCCATTGACAGAGTTAGGATTTTGTTTTAGCGGGTAACTTGAGAGTATAAATAAATGTTGGCTATATGGATTGATACTATTTTCGTAAAACAAAATAAGGCGTATTTTACCAAGGGATTGACAGAACTTACCAGGGTCAGTGAGGGGATGAGCCCCCACTACCCATTAGTGACTCTTCTCCATGGTCATACCCATTTGATATATCATGTGTAAGAAATTAAGAACAAAAATGAAAAGAAAAAAAAAAAAAGAATTATTTTTTCCAAGTTAAAATGCCACCTTCTATTGAAATGGAAAGGATGAAGAATTCCTAAAGAATCGGAAGCTGCCCATCCAAAAGCTCTTTGCGTTTGCGTTTGCGTTTGCTAAATAAATAAATAAATGGTGGATATGAGTGGGTGAGGTCGAAGGTGTTTATATATTTTGTTGAGGATGATTTTGCAGTTGCGTTTGTTTATATTTTAGTTTTAAAGAAAGTTTACGTAATGAGGTATGTCAATTGGGACGTCAAGGGTGAGTATTTAGTAATCAATCATGTTGAACATAATAGTTCCATGAAATTTCAACCAAATTAGTTGTCTAATCTTGAATATTATTTCTTAATTAAATAACTTTTACCTTTCTTCATTAGGCTTAGCTTACCTCCTTCACAAGAAATAATAAGAATTTTTCTATGTCAATCATTTACTGATAATTACTGTTATTTTCGTTTTTAAAATTGTTTTCGGGTCACTATTTAAGAATATTTTAAATGATGAAAAAATCGTTTATTTCAGAATATTGCATTAAAAAATATTAATAACATCAATTTTTTTCGCAAATACTTTAAGAAAAAATATTTTTTTTCACAAAAACAGTTTTGTTATACTGAATTTATATTGATTTGTTTTTAAATTTGTCATTAATTTTAATAAAGTTAATTATGTCTACATTTGGTGTGATTATTTGGTTCTAAACTACTTTGTACAGTTACAAAAAATCTTACCAATTAATTGAATGCATTAAATATATNACATAATCATCTCTGAAAACGACGGATGAAATTAACACAATTATAAGTTATATTTGGTTGATGCTGGAGTTTGACACCAACTACTCTCACCTGTAAGATACTAAGCAAACTTAGAAGTCACACGCAATATGGGGATATTAACTTAAATAATGTGTGAGAGGAAATATTTAAAGTGGTTCGGATGCTAAAAAACGAATCCTACGTCCACTGCTATTGTTTTAATACAAGTAAAGTCAGGTCACATTTAGCGAGCTGGGTTACAGTTTAGAGAGAGAGAGAGAGAGAGCTATTTCAGAGTAAAATTAGTCAATCCCTGCAAATGAAAGGGAAAACCTCTATTTATAGTGGGAGAGTTCAAGGTAATGATTATAAAATCTGTAATTAGGTAGGTGCCATGCAAATCCTTCTCTACGTCTCATTGGTTACCTGCCCGAGAGATTTCCTCTACTCGTGCAGAATTTGGACACGTGGATGATCTCCAACCGCTTGCAAATCTGGCAGTCACCTACTACGCTAATAGGAACCATGCCACTTGCGCCATTGCGCATGACTGCACCTGGACAATACAAAACTTTCTTGAGCTCTGATTGACCCTTACTGACAAGATTCTACGTTAACCCTACCTTCAGGCATAACATATTCAAATACTGTAGCTTTATGTATAATTCACAAGTTCACATAACACATAAATATATTAGTAATTAAATTCAAAATTATATATGTATAATATTGTAAAAATATAATTGTTGTAAAATGCAATGGATTGTTATGAGTGATTTTTTGAAATTGAAAATTTAAGGCTTATTATGTTACCTCCCTTTGATATTTGGGGGAAATATCAACAAACTCAAAGGTATTAGAAATCATCTGCTACCTTCTCTCACATTTAATAAAATCATCACTTACCTCTCTCTTGATCATATTCATAGATTTGCTTCATGTCATAACTAACGATAAACGAATCGGCTTCAAGATGTTGAATTGCTTCATTCTTTTTGCCTGGTGAAGTGCTTATCACAGTCACCTTCATTCCTAATGCTTTGGCAAATTTAACTGCTAGATGACCTAACCCACCAAGACCAACCACACCCACATGCATTCCAGGTTTTTCGAGTCCATAGAATTTCATGGGACTAAACACTGTAATCCCTGCGCCAAGTAACGGCGCAACACCCCCTGCAGAAAGATTTTCAGGAATAGAAAAGGCAAAAGTGTTGATCAACAATAAGAATATCAGAAAATCCTCCATAGTTTTTATCCCCACCATCATCAAAGATTGTGCTGGTGTGGATCCTTTTAGGGCAATAGTTTTCCAACTCATTTTGACACTGATGATAGCTGCCACATGAGCCGATTATACCTCCCACTCCTGCCTTTTCTTGTACTTCGAATTTTTGCACTTTGCTCCCCACTTGAGTTACCACACCAACAATCTCATGCCTGTGAAATACAAAGAAATAAATCAAACTGGGTATGATTTTAGAAGGAAATTTTTCTGAAGGGATTGGTTTTAAGAACATTAACATACCCAGGAACAATGGGGTAGGAAAAAATTCCGAAATCGTTCTTGATTAAATGCAAGTCAGAATGACAAATCCCACAATATAGAATCTTTATTGTCATATCATTGTGTCCATTTGCCCTGCAGTTTAACCGGTAAAACTGAACCCATTTGGAATTTGAAATCATAAAAACACAAAGAAGAATGAGGTATAAATGGACCTTCTAGTGAAATGGAAAGGATGAAGAATTCCTGAAGAATCTGTAGCTGCCCATCCAAAGGCAATTTGACGAGAATTCTCTTCTTGCAATTCTGACATTTTAGTGTTAGAGATGAATATAAATTTCAATCTGGGTTTTTTTTTGTTGGCAGCTCTCTTATTTGTTTAGACTTTGGTTGGATAGTGACCATGGCGGCTACATTGCCTCTTTCACAAGAACTAATTAATTAATTAATGATCATTCTCACTGGGCATATGTAATATAATTTCACTTTGACCGTAGCTTGTTTATACTTTTTATTTTTTTATATTGTTATTATATGTTGATTGTTGTTTCTATATGATAATGTTTTGTTTATTTGGAATGGTATTTATTTTTAACATAAATATTATATTATATGTTAATCTAATTATTTATCACTAAAATAATTTGGAAAATAAGGTGGGTTTAGTGACATATATATAAAGTAAAATTTATCAAGTATCAGCAAAACCAAATTGTGTATATTTTAACTTAGTAAATCTCAATTCAACTAACACCAACCCTAATGAAACAAAACTTAACCAATCAACAAAAGCAATTTCATTTACTTGGGTAGAGTTGTTTTCTAGCTAAGGATTGAGCGTATTTGCAATGTCGATGACAAATCGATAACTAACATCTCCTTTAGCAAGACGATCCATGGCTTTATTTACATAATCCGTTGAAATAACTTCAACATTAGCAGTAATGTTATGTTTTGCTGCAAAATCTATCATCTCTTGTGTCTCCTTCATTCCCCCTGCCATGCTTGCTGATATTGTTCTTCTACCTGCAAGCATTAAATTTTTATAATTATGCCACCATCTTTATATGTAAATTTTAGTACATATTTAAACAAATTAAGAAGTTGAAATTGCAGGAAGCATGTGTTGCTTCTAACCAGAAAATAAAGGCATAATCGGTATCTCAATTGGCTTGGGCAAATCAGGTGGGGTTAACAATATTAGCTTTCCATTAAGCTTGAGAAGATTGAGTAATGGCAATACAGACTGAGTTGGAGAGATTGTGGCAATGATGCCATCCAGTGTACCCACAGCACCCTTCACCAATAAATAATTATTATAAGCAACAATTAACCACAAATAATAAAGAAATATCTTTCCAAACAAACTGATTACCTCCATTTGCTCCATGTCATGACTAACAACAAATGAATCAGCTTTAAGTTGTTCAATTGCTTCAATCTTTTTGCTCGGCGATGTACTAATCACACTCATCTTCATCCCAAACGCCTTCCCAAACTTTACTGCAAGATGGCTTAATCCACCAAGACCAACCACACCCACATGCATTCCCGCCTTGTCCAGTCCAAAGAATTTCATGGGACTAAACACTGTGATTCCTGCACAAAGCAATGGAGCAACTCCCTCTAATGCCAGATTTTCAGGAACATGGACTGCAAAGTGTTGTTCAACAACAAGAATGTCTGAATATCCGCCGTAGTTTTTATCTCCGCCATTGTCGAAGATTGTGTAGGTGGTGATGCTCTTAGGGCAATAGCTTTCCAAGTCGTTTTGGCAACCATCGCAGCTGCCACATGAACCTATAAAACAACCCACTCCTGCCTTATCTCCAACTTTGAATTTTTGCACTTTGGCCCCCACTTGGATCACCTCTCCCACAATCTCATGTCTGTAATAATACAATTATTCTTCAGAGTGTAATGAAATTTGATAATGGGAAATGAAAGAGAGGGTAAGAATTAATTTACCCGGGGAGGACAGCGTAGAGAGAAATTCCATAAGTATTATTGACAGTGTCGAGATCAGTTCGACAAATCCCGCAATAAAGAATCTTGAGTGTTATATCATTCTCACCATTGGCCCTGCATACTTAATTGCAAAATTATAAAGGAAACAACAGAAAGAAATTAAAAAAGAAAAATGTTGGGGCATCCATGCACCTTCTAGCGAAATGGAAAGGATGAAGAGTTCCTGAAGAGTCGGAAGCTGCCCATCCGAAAGCTCTTTGTGCTTGATTTTCTTCTTCAAATCCTGACATTTTGATTAGTGAATAATAAGTATGTAGTAAATATGCATGAGAAGTTGAACTTAAAGAATGTTTGTATATTTTAATTTCAGAGACTGTATTTATAGTTTAGTTTCGTGTGATGAGGCATGTCAATTTTGACATTAAGGGTGAGATTTGCAAGTCAAATTCTATGTTTGTACTTGTTCAAGGTTAAAAGAAAAAAAAGGGGGTTTAAGATTTGGTTAGCAATTGTTGGTTTGAACTTGAAGGGTATTTCTTAGTATTTAAAATGCCAGAATCTTAACTGTCAGACAATAAACTCATGGTGGCCAGATTAAGTATTTCTCTTACAATTCAGATTTTACAATTTATTTACTATCCAACATTAACCCACATAAAGATAAAATTGATAATTCATTGGTATACATAAGGATAAAACAGATAACTCACCTATAATATTTCTCTTATATAATTTATTTTTAGGAGGCTTACGTAAACCTTTCTTTATGAAGCATGTTTAACATGATGGTAATCCTATTTAATTCAACATAATTAGATGTGAAAAGTTGAATATTCTTAATTAGACAACTTTTAATTGTCTTCAATAGGCTACCTCTTTGACAAGAAATAGTTTGAATAGTCAAATGTTGATCCTTTACTGATAATGACTGCCATTTTCGTGTTTATTAAAATTATTTTTGTGGATAATAAAAACTGCAATTTATTACAGAATATTGCATTAAATTAAGATAAAAACATTTAAATTAGAATAACACCATTCAATATTACTTTATACAATCACAAGAAGTCTTACCAACGAAATACACATAATTCTTTTTTTTTTTTTTTAATATAATCTTAATTTTTGAAAGATCAATAAATAAAATTATTTTGCTATCAAATATATAGAAATAATTAGAAGACTCTTCCTAATATAATGGGTAGAGTCAATTGATTATAATTTTTGTTTTTTTAACAAAATATATAAGTCTAGCACAATGTTATTGACTCTTATCAATTGTCAGATTTTAATATAAACATTATGATCAGAGCTGATATTACTTCGTTAATGGAGATGATCTAGTCAAAGTGATGAAAATTTCAAATTATATTAAATTATTTTCGTTTTGATTATATATATTAAATTAATTATATGCGAATATGATTTAAATATAAAATTAAATTCAGTGAAATTATAATAACATGCATCAGTCTTGTCACAAAAATAAATTCTTTGAAGGAGAACAATTTAATTACATAGACGAAATTAATAAATTTAGTTTTAAAAAAGAAAAAATAAGGCCCGATACATTAGGCCCAAGGTTTAGCATTATGGGGCTCCAGGCCCATTGTCAACAACCCGGGTACTAGTCGTGACGAATTTACTCAATTCATTAACGTAACGTGTACAATGAGTTATATGGTTAGAAACCAACTCTCCCACATTGTCTAGTTGAAAGAACAGCGGCATATTTATAAGAAAAGAGAAGGCAGCTAGGGGTTGTCTCTTCGGAGACATCCGATAAAATTGGAACGATACAGAGAAGATTAGCATGGCCCCTGCGCAAGGATGACACGCACAAATCGAGAAATGGTCCAAATTTTTTTTCATCTTTCTCCTTTGAATTTTTCAACTGTGTTTCTGCTTCTGGGTCTGGATTTTTCAACTGTGTTTCTTTCTGCTGCTGGGTTTGGTTTGAATTTTGATGGTTACATGCTAAATTTAATGTTTTTTTTAATGGGTTTGTGTTTCTGACTTGAATTTGAACTGGGTTCGAATTTTTTTTTCTCTCAGAGTTTGGTATTGTTAGGGACAAAAATTGTCCTTGGCCCAAATAGGGAAACAGGACCACTAGTGAAGAAAAGACCAGGCCCAGTCCTAAAGAGGCCCAAGCTAGATCAGTCCCATTTGATACGAGATATCTGGGCACGGGCCCCCCAGTTCCAACTCACCTCCTGGGCCAATAGATGAGTTCGGGGGCCACGGCCCCCCATTGATCATTTTCCTGTTCCTGTTCAATCTCCTATTCGAAGTCACTTTCTTGTTCCTGATCACTTTCCTACTCGAAGTTACTTTCCTGATCAGAATCACTTTCCTAGCCGGACACTGGAAAGACAGCTTAACACGGCCCTAATTCATCTAGGGTTTGCATCAGAGTCACATTAGGACTCCTACTCCTACCAGGATTGGGAGACTAGACAGTCACTATATAAACAGAGGCCAGTCCTCTCACAAAGGACACCACATTACACCTTCACACCCGAAGCTCTTACGTGAGAGCTTCACTTCACCGCCGTAGTCACAGTCCCCGACTAGACTTCTGGTAATCTCTTACTCCCTAGCCCTCACTATATTAGCCGTTCAGCCTTGCTGACTTAAGTGTCGGAGTGCCTACGGCAAACGCCACTCCGGTTTTTCCCGTTCACTTCACGCGTGTGTTTCTCTACGTGTGCAAGTACAGCAGATCGCTGGTGGCCTCAACCTCGCGGGATCAAACCCCCCTTTCGTATAGGTAGATTTTTACATCTACAGTTTGGCGCCCACTGTGGGGCCTCTAGCAATCATTCGGCTCGACGAACTTTGCTACGTGGAGGAATACTCCATGGCTGACAACTCTGATAACGCTAATCCTGGCCTCGAGGCCAAACTGGAAGCTCTAACCGCTCTCATGCAACAGAACTTGGACAAGGTGGTTGCATTGGAAGCTGAGAACAATGCAATCCTGACGGAAAATGCGTCCGTCAGGTCAGAAAACCAATCCCTCAAGGAGAAGGTGAGTCAATTCTATGAACTAGAGTTCCTTTTCGGCCAAGTACCCCCCAATCGGTTTCGCGCCCTTGTCCCATCCATGCAACCACTCTCTACACCAGAGCATTAGCCATCAGCCTCCGGCAAAGGACCGCGTCCGTTTAGAGCACTGGCGCTTGACGACTCCGTTTTGACTAATGGAGACAAAGATATGCCAGCAGAACACCATCCAGCCGACCCATCCCAGCTTCGTGACCAAGATAGTCCGATAACAGAGAGCCCATGTCCACAAGACCAACCCATCCTTACCGTCCCGCACCACCTCCAGTCTACGACCCAACCACAAACCCCATTCGGCTCGGCTCACCCTCGCGGGTTGAATGGCCAAACCAAACCAACTCTAGCACTCGAGTTCATCCATCCTGACAGACCGAGCGACTACCAGTCGACTCCACTAACCATTCATGTAGGGCGGAACAATAGAACAGTGACAATGGGAGTCACCCAACCGGAAGGGATGAACGAAGATCCATGCTACCAAGGAGTGCACGATAGAATGATCTATCAGACTATCCCCCGAGGGATGACCCAACGGAATGTGCCGAAAACAAGTGCAGTAGCAGACCCAGTAAGACAGGGTGACCCAGTAGTAAACCCCTCTCCTATGGAACAAGTACTGGCCAAAAGACTGGCCGATGTCGAGGCAGTGATGAGATGCATTCCAGGAATACCGGTCCCAACCAAGAAGAGCAGGCCTCATTGTTACGCAGATTCACCCTTCGTAGACGAGATCGCCCTAGCTGACTTGCCGCAGAAGTTCACTATACCCAACATGAAAATGTACAACAACACAGCCGATCCGGACGATCACATAGCCTCGTATAAGCAACGGATGTTCATCGTCTCGATACCCCGACCGCTTAGGGAAGCCTGCATGTGCAAAAGTTTCGGTTCGAGCTTATCCGGCCCAGCACTACAATGGTACACGAACCTCCAAAATGGATCCATCGATTCGTTCGCTCAACTCACCGACACGTTTGTGCAACAGTTCGCCAACAACAAGAAACTCGAGAAGTTGTCAGCCGACTTATACAGAGTATACCAGAGAAGGGGCGAACCATTGAGAGAATATGTCAGCAAGTTTAACAGAGAGAAGATTTCCATCCCAACATGCAACCCTGAGACAGTCGTAGATGCTTTCAGGAAGGGTCTCCTCCCGGACAGAGAGCTATACAAAGAACTCACAAAGCTGAGATGCACAACAATGGAAGACGCCCTGGCTCGGGCAGTGATCCAAATAAGGTAGGAGGAGGATGAGATCAACCGAACGATTCACTCCACATATGAACCAAGGCGAAGCGACAAGAAGCCAGAGCCTGGACCGATAGAACACCACTACCACCCTCCAGTACGCAATATGGGCAGAGTCAGGAAGCCTTATGATTGCCATCCCTTGAGAAATGGTAACAGGCAGTTCGGATCCAACCGACCCAAAATACCGGAGTACAACCTCAATGTCGAACCGACCCAGTTCGTAGCAATAATAAAAGGATTAGGATCCACCGTCAAGTGGCCTGGCAAGCTCCATCCCGAGGCAAGGAGAGACACAACCAAGTGGTGCGAGTTCCACAACGACCATGGGCACAACACCACAGATTGTATTGCCTTACGACTCGAGGTTGCCGCACTTCTGAAAACGGGACATCTCCATGATCTGCTTACTGACAAGGGGAAGAACACCATTAGCCAGAAAAGCTCCAAAGAACCCTCACCCCCTCCGCAGGAACCCACACCAAAAGGTTTCTGTTCGCTCATCTCTGGAGGATCAGAGATCAGCAGGTTAAGTTACTCATCGGCCAAGCGGTATGCTAGAGCCAACCACCACCATGAAGTCTAGTCCATCCATCCGGTCTCGCGGTCACACTCTCATCAGGTAATTCAGTTCGAAGATGACGAACCAATCACCCTGGCCTCCTCTCATCACAACGCTTTAGTCGTATCCCTGCAGATTGCCAACATCCTAGTGAAAAGGGTGTTCGTAGATGGAGGTTCGTCAGCAAACATCCTGTTCCTCGAAGCGATAAAAGCAATGGGACTAGAAGACGCAAACATCAACAGGCGACCGACACTGTTGGTTGGGTTCAGCTTGGAGTAGAAATACACTATTGGAGAGATAGTTCTCCCTATCTACGCTGGCGGAGTGAATAAACAGACTGTCTTCCTAGTGATCGACTGCCCATCTCCCTACAACGTCATTTTGGGCCGGCCTTGGATCCACGACATGCGGGCAGTCCCATCTACCTTCCACCAGACGATCAGGTTTCCAACCAAGTGGGGAGTACGAGAGATCAAGGGCGACCCCAAAGCTTCCAGAGACTGCTACAAGAACGCCTTCAAGAGCAAAGGAAACTCCTCATAGCAATTACAGTCTCATCTAACCCCTCGGACCGAGCCTGACCAACCGACCATTGAGGATTTGGATGAAGTGTAGATACATCCGGATGACCCCGAGAGAAAGACACATATAGGTTCCCGCCTCGAACCGAGACAAGAGAGAAGCTGATAGAATTTCTCAAACAGAACGAAGACTGCTTCGCCTGGTCCCACGCCGACATGACCGGAATCAATCCAGATGCAATGGTCCACTAGCTCAAGGCAGATCCAGATCACCCACCAGTGAAGCAGATGAGGAGGAAATTCGCACCTGAGCGAAACCAGATCGTCAATGAAGAGATTGAAAAGCTCTTGAGCAACGGCATGATCAGAGAGGTCCACTGGTGAATATAGCATAGGTTTTGTATATTATTAAGTATAAGAACATAATATGAATATCAAATTACGTCATGAAACATAAATGCTAAAGACATATCTCATGTTAAATTATAAAAAAAAAAAAAAAAACACAACATAGAATAATAAGTATATAAATCATACGAATAAATCATTCAATTAATTCTTAATTAATTAAAATGCAAAAAAGCTCATTTAATTCTTAATCTAAATTAAAAAGTAGAAAATACAATAAATAATAAATTAATGGTAAACTGATAGATAAATGGCATTTGCATCAAATTAATCAAGGATGGGATTGGATTAAATCCATTTCCTCCACTTAAACTTCCACCAAACAATATAAAATTGACTAAAGGAGACAATATAAACTTCCAACCCAGAAAAATCCAAAACAAATTTCAAGCAACAAAATATGTAAAAGAAAATATACTTACCTCAAAACACAAAGATGGTAGAAAGTTTTGCAACCCAAGCAAATATGTGACCAGATCTAACGACGAATAACAGAAAATCCTCCATAGTTTTTATCCCCACCATCATCAAAGATTGTGCTGGTGTGGATCCTTTTAGGGCAATAGTTTTCCAACTCATTTTGGCACTGATCACAGCTGCCACATGAGCCTATTATACCTTCCAATCCTGCCTTATCTTCTACTTTGAAGTTTTGCACTTTGTTTCCTACTTGAGTTACCACACCAACAATCTCATGCCTGTGAAATACAAAGAAATTGGGTATGGATTTTAGAAAAGAAAATTCCTGAAGGGATTGGTTTTAAGAACATTAACTTACCCAGGAAGAAATTCCGAAATCGTTCTTCATTTGAATATTCACTAATAAATTTCAATCTGGTTTATTAATCTATATTTTCTTGGCAGCTCTCTTATTTATAAATCTAGTTTTCAAGAAAAGTTATCTCATGACTGAGGTTGCTTCTGTTCAAAATATTTCAAATATATGATGACTTTGGTTGGAATTTGGATAGTGACTCGGCGGCTAGCTGCACCCTCTTTTTGACTACAAGATATAATTAATTAATTAAATAATGATCATTTTCTCCAAGTTCCAGAAAATGTTAAACCTTTAGCTTGTTTAAACTTTTTACTTTTGTACATGTTTTTTTTTTTAATATCGTTATTTACACATTGATTGTTGTTTTTATTCAAAATATTAATTCTACATGATAATGTTTTGTTTAATTATAATGGTATTTATTTTTAACATAAGACATTATAGTATAATACGTGTGTCCGTCTTTACATCACTGTCACTAAAATAATTTGGAAAGATAAATACTCAACGTATAAATAAATCTTATAGAAATTTATATACAAACTGATGTAACAAGAAATAAATGAATGAATGAAAATGATGAATTTGACTTTTTTTATTCGCTCTTTGCCATATCAATTTATATATAAATTTTTGTAAGATTTGTTTATACGTCTTCCATTATGTCTCCGCCCCTTTGCCTTTCCTAATTTGGGAGGTAAGGATCGATAACTTTAATATCAATAACAAATCTCTAATGACCAATTTTTTTTTTTAGCAAGGCAATTTATAGCTTATGCTTCATGTTTTTAGATAATATGTCAAATTTAAATGATAATTCATAATAATTTGTGTAAGAATGTTTCAAATTATATTAAATTATTTTCGTTTTTTCACATAACAAAGAAACTTTCAAAATTTTGATTATATATATTAAATTAATTATATGTGAATATGATATAAATATAAATTTAAGTTCAGTGAAATTATAATAACGTGCATCAGACTCTCACAAAAATAAATTCCCTGAAAGAGAACAATTTAATTACATAGATGAAATTAATAAATTTAATTTTAAAAAAGAAAAAAAGAAAAAAGCCTTTTAACGAATAAGGGCAGATACATTAGGCCCATGGTACAGCATTGTGGTGCTCCAGGCTCAACATTAACAACCCAGGTACTAGTCGTGCCGAATTTACTCAATTCATTAAAAGTCAACAGATCACGTGACGTGTATAATGAGTCTTATGGTCAGAAACCAACTAATCCCACATTGTCTAGTTCAAAGAACAGTGGAATAGTTATAAGTAAAGAGAAGGCAACGGTGCATTGTCTCTTCGGAGACATCCGATAAAATTGGAACGATACAGAGAAGATTAGCATGGCCCCTGCGCAAGGATGACACGCACAAATCGAGAAATGGTCCAAATTTTTTTTCATCTTTCTCCTTTGAATTTTTCAACTGTGTTTCTGCTTCTGGGTCTGGATTTTTCAACTGTGTTTCTTTCTGCTGCTGGGTTTGGTTTGAATTTTGATGGTTACATGCTAAATTTAATGTTTTTTTTAATGGGTTTGTGTTTCTGACTTGAATTTGAACTGGGTTCGAATTTTTTTTTCTCTCAGAGTTTGGTATTGTTAGGGACAAAAATTGTCCTTGGCCCAAATAGGGAAACAGGACCACTAGTGAAGAAAAGACCAGGCCCAGTCCTAAAGAGGCCCAAGCTAGATCAGTCCCATTTGATACGAGATATCTGGGCACGGGCCCCCCAGTTCCAACTCACCTCCTGGGCCAATAGATGAGTTCGGGGGCCACGGCCCCCCATTGATCATTTTCCTGTTCCTGTTCAATCTCCTATTCGAAGTCACTTTCTTGTTCCTGATCACTTTCCTACTCGAAGTTACTTTCCTGATCAGAATCACTTTCCTAGCCGGACACTGGAAAGACAGCTTAACACGGCCCTAATTCATCTAGGGTTTGCATCAGAGTCACATTAGGACTCCTACTCCTACCAGGATTGGGAGACTAGACAGTCACTATATAAACAGAGGCCAGTCCTCTCACAAAGGACACCACATTACACCTTCACACCCGAAGCTCTTACGTGAGAGCTTCACTTCACCGCCGTAGTCACAGTCCCCGACTAGACTTCTGGTAATCTCTTACTCCCTAGCCCTCACTATATTAGCCGTTCAGCCTTGCTGACTTAAGTGTCGGAGTGCCTACGGCAAACGCCACTCCGGTTTTTCCCGTTCACTTCACGCGTGTGTTTCTCTACGTGTGCAAGTACAGCAGATCGCTGGTGGCCTCAACCTCGCGGGATCAAACCCCCCTTTCGTATAGGTAGATTTTTACATCTACAGTTTGGCGCCCACTGTGGGGCCTCTAGCAATCATTCGGCTCGACGAACTTTGCTACGTGGAGGAATACTCCATGGCTGACAACTCTGATAACGCTAATCCTGGCCTCGAGGCCAAACTGGAAGCTCTAACCGCTCTCATGCAACAGAACTTGGACAAGGTGGTTGCATTGGAAGCTGAGAACAATGCAATCCTGACGGAAAATGCGTCCGTCAGGTCAGAAAACCAATCCCTCAAGGAGAAGGTGAGTCAATTCTATGAACTAGAGTTCCTTTTCGGCCAAGTACCCCCCAATCGGTTTCGCGCCCTTGTCCCATCCATGCAACCACTCTCTACACCAGAGCATTAGCCATCAGCCTCCGGCAAAGGACCGCGTCCGTTTAGAGCACTGGCGCTTGACGACTCCGTTTTGACTAATGGAGACAAAGATATGCCAGCAGAACACCATCCAGCCGACCCATCCCAGCTTCGTGACCAAGATAGTCCGATAACAGAGAGCCCATGTCCACAAGACCAACCCATCCTTACCGTCCCGCACCACCTCCAGTCTACGACCCAACCACAAACCCCATTCGGCTCGGCTCACCCTCGCGGGTTGAATGGCCAAACCAAACCAACTCTAGCACTCGAGTTCATCCATCCTGACAGACCGAGCGACTACCAGTCGACTCCACTAACCATTCATGTAGGGCGGAACAATAGAACAGTGACAATGGGAGTCACCCAACCGGAAGGGATGAACGAAGATCCATGCTACCAAGGAGTGCACGATAGAATGATCTATCAGACTATCCCCCGAGGGATGACCCAACGGAATGTGCCGAAAACAAGTGCAGTAGCAGACCCAGTAAGACAGGGTGACCCAGTAGTAAACCCCTCTCCTATGGAACAAGTACTGGCCAAAAGACTGGCCGATGTCGAGGCAGTGATGAGATGCATTCCAGGAATACCGGTCCCAACCAAGAAGAGCAGGCCTCATTGTTACGCAGATTCACCCTTCGTAGACGAGATCGCCCTAGCTGACTTGCCGCAGAAGTTCACTATACCCAACATGAAAATGTACAACAACACAGCCGATCCGGACGATCACATAGCCTCGTATAAGCAACGGATGTTCATCGTCTCGATACCCCGACCGCTTAGGGAAGCCTGCATGTGCAAAAGTTTCGGTTCGAGCTTATCCGGCCCAGCACTACAATGGTACACGAACCTCCTAAATGGATCCATCGATTCGTTCGCTCAACTCACCGACACGTTTGTGCAACAGTTCGCCAACAACAAGAAACTCGAGAAGTTGTCAGCCGACTTATACAGAGTATACCAGAGAAGGGGCGAACCATTGAGAGAATATGTCAGCAAGTTTAACAGAGAGAAGATTTCCATCCCAACATGCAACCCTGAGACAGTCGTAGATGCTTTCAGGAAGGGTCTCCTCCCGGACAGAGAGCTATACAAAGAACTCACAAAGCTGAGATGCACAACAATGGAAGACGCCCTGGCTCGGGCAGTGATCCAAATAAGGTAGGAGGAGGATGAGATCAACCGAACGATTCACTCCACATATGAACCAAGGCGAAGCGACAAGAAGCCAGAGCCTGGACCGATAGAACACCACTACCACCCTCCAGTACGCAATATGGGCAGAGTCAGGAAGCCTTATGATTGCCATCCCTTGAGAAATGGTAACAGGCAGTTCGGATCCAACCGACCCAAAATACCGGAGTACAACCTCAATGTCGAACCGACCCAGTTCGTAGCAATAATAAAAGGATTAGGATCCACCGTCAAGTGGCCTGGCAAGCTCCATCCCGAGGCAAGGAGAGACACAACCAAGTGGTGCGAGTTCCACAACGACCATGGGCACAACACCACAGATTGTATTGCCTTACGACTCGAGGTTGCCGCACTTCTGAAAACGGGACATCTCCATGATCTGCTTACTGACAAGGGGAAGAACACCATTAGCCAGAAAAGCTCCAAAGAACCCTCACCCCCTCCGCAGGAACCCACACCAAAAGGTTTCTGTTCGCTCATCTCTGGAGGATCAGAGATCAGCAGGTTAAGTTACTCATCGGCCAAGCGGTATGCTAGAGCCAACCACCACCATGAAGTCTAGTCCATCCATCCGGTCTCGCGGTCACACTCTCATCAGGTAATTCAGTTCGAAGATGACGAACCAATCACCCTGGCCTCCTCTCATCACAACGCTTTAGTCGTATCCCTGCAGATTGCCAACATCCTAGTGAAAAGGGTGTTCGTAGATGGAGGTTCGTCAGCAAACATCCTGTTCCTCGAAGCGATAAAAGCAATGGGACTAGAAGACGCAAACATCAACAGGCGACCGACACTGTTGGTTGGGTTCAGCTTGGAGTAGAAATACACTATTGGAGAGATAGTTCTCCCTATCTACGCTGGCGGAGTGAATAAACAGACTGTCTTCCTAGTGATCGACTGCCCATCTCCCTACAACGTCATTTTGGGCCGGCCTTGGATCCACGACATGCGGGCAGTCCCATCTACCTTCCACCAGACGATCAGGTTTCCAACCAAGTGGGGAGTACGAGAGATCAAGGGCGACCCCAAAGCTTCCAGAGACTGCTACAAGAACGCCTTCAAGAGCAAAGGAAACTCCTCATAGCAATTACAGTCTCATCTAACCCCTCGGACCGAGCCTGACCAACCGACCATTGAGGATTTGGATGAAGTGTAGATACATCCGGATGACCCCGAGAGAAAGACACATATAGGTTCCCGCCTCGAACCGAGACAAGAGAGAAGCTGATAGAATTTCTCAAACAGAACGAAGACTGCTTCGCCTGGTCCCACGCCGACATGACCGGAATCAATCCAGATGCAATGGTCCACTAGCTCAAGGCAGATCCAGATCACCCACCAGTGAAGCAGATGAGGAGGAAATTCGCACCTGAGCGAAACCAGATCGTCAATGAAGAGATTGAAAAGCTCTTGAGCAACGGCATGATCAGAGAGGTCCACTGGTGAATATAGCATAGGTTTTGTATATTATTAAGTATAAGAACATAATATGAATATCAAATTACGTCATGAAACATAAATGCTAAAGACATATCTCATGTTAAATTATAAAAAAAAAAAAAAAAAAACAACATAGAATAATAAGTATATAAATCATACGAATAAATCATTCAATTAATTCTTAATTAATGAAATGCAAAAAAGCTCATGTAATTCTTAATAAATTATAAAAGTAGAAAATACAATAAATATAAAAATGGTAAAACTGATAGATTAAATGGCATTTGCATCAAATAATCAAGGATGGGATTGGATTAAATCCATTTCCTCCACTTAAAATTCCACCAAACAATATAAAATTGACTAAAGGAGACAATATAACTTCCAACCAGAAAAAATCCAAAACAATATTCAAGCAACAAAAATATGTAAAAGAAAATATACTTACCTCAAAACACAAAGATGGTAGAAAGTTTGCAACCCAAGCAATATTGTGACAGATCTAACGGACGAATAACAGGAAACTCTCATGTTTTTTATCCCCACCACATCAAAGATTGTGCTGGTGTGGATCCTTTTTAGGGCAATAGTTTTCCATCATTTTGGCACTGATCACAGCTGCCACATGCGCTATTTACCTTCCAATCCGCCTTATCTTCTACTTTGAAGTTTGCACTTTGTTTCCTACTTGAGTTACCACACCAACAACTATGCTGTGAAATACAAAGAATTGGGTATGGATTTTAGAAAAGAAAATTCCTGAAGGGATTGGTTTAGAACATTAACTACCCAGGAAGAAATTCCGAAATCGTGCTTCATTGATATTCACTAATAAATTTCAATCTGGTTTATATCTATATTTCTTGGCAGCTCTCTTATTTATAAATCTAGTTTTCAAGAAAAGTTATCTCATGACTGAGGTTGCTTCTGTTCAAAATATTTCCATATAGATGCTTTGGTTGGAATTTGGATAGTGACTCGGCGGCTAGCTGCCCCTCTTTGACTACAGATATAATTAATTAATTAAATAATGATTCATTTTCTCAAGTTCCAGAAAATGTTAAACCTTTAGCTTGTTTAAACTTTTACTTTTTACATGTTTTTTTTTTTAATATCGTTATTACACATTGATTGTTGTTTTTATTCAAATATTAATTCTACAGTGATAATGTTTTGTTTAATTATAATGGTATTATTTTAACATAAGACCTTATAGTATAATACGTGTGTCCGTCTTTACATCACTGTCCCTAAAATAATTTGGAAAGATAAATACTCAACGTATAAATAAATCTTATAGAAATTTATTACAAAACTGATGTAACAAGAAATAAAATGAATGAATGAAATGATGAATTGACTTTTTTTTATTCGGCTCTTGCCATATCAATTTATATATAAATTTTGTAAGATTGTTTTATCGTCTTCATTATGTCTCCGCCCTTTGCCTTTCTAATTTGGGAGGTAGGATCGATAACTTTAATATCAATAACAAATTCTCTAAGACCAATTTTTTTTTTTAGCAAGGCATTTAGCTTATGCTTCATGTTTTAGATAATATGTCAAATTTAAATGATAATTCATAATAATTTGGTGTAAGATGTTTCAAATTAATTAAATTATTTTCGTTTTTCAACATAACAAAGAAACTTTCAAAATTTTGATTATATATATTAATAATTATATGTGAATATGATATAAATATAAATTTAAGTTCAGTGAAATTATAATAACGTGCATCAGACTCTCACAAAAATAAATTCCTGAAAGAGAAACAATTTAATTACATAGATGAAATTAATAATTTAATTTTAAAAAAGAAAAAAGAAAAAAGCTTTTAACGAATAAGGGCAGATACATTAGGCCCATGGTACAGCATTGTGGTGCTCCAGGCTCAACATTAACAACCCAGGTACTAGTCGTGCCGAATTTACTCAATTCATTAAAAGTCAACCAGTCACGTGACGTGTATAATGGTTATGGTCAGAAACCACACATCCCACATTGTCTAGTCCCCAGGAACAGTGGAATAGTTATAAGTAAAGAGAAGGCAACGGTGCATTGTCTCTTCGGAGACATCCGATAAAATTGGAACGATACAGAGAAGATTAGCATGGCCCCTGCGCAAGGATGACACGCACAAATCGAGAAATGGTCTAAATTTTTTTTTTTTCGTTCTCCTTTGAACTGGGTTTCTGTTTCTCGAGGTCTAATTTTTTTTTTTAATTTTTAATTTTTCTCTTTCTGGATTTGAATTTTTGAACTTTGTTTCTTGTTTCTGGATGTTTTTTTTTTTTTTTTAATTTTTTGAACTGGGTCTCCCTTACTGGTTTTGTATTGTTTTGTTTGAATTTTTGGACTGGGTTTGGTATATTGATGGTTGCATGCTAAATCTAATGTGTATTAAACCGTTCATTGCCGATTTATGTGCTTATTTTACATGCCAATAATTAATTGGGTATTGGGGGTTGTTTCATGCATTGAACTTGTTGGATTGACGTTTCTGAAATATGTTTGAACAGAATTTGGCCACCCTTTAATCTCTCAATGCATTATGTACTGTGTAAATCTCATTATGTGTTCCTTCGTAATTCAGAGCTTTAAACATGTCTGCAAAATCGAATCAAACCTTTCCTAGTACTGAAGAAATATTCAGGCCATGCACTTAGCAATTGTCTTGTTTTCTGTCCTGCTGAGATGAGATTAAATTAGAGTATGTCACTTTTCAGGCATATGCTACTGGATTTCTGCTGATTGCCAGAAAGACTTTTGAGACATTTATCATACAATTGGATTTGGTTCCACATTGATACAGTTAACAAGGGCACAGTTATAGAAACATTCATTTATTTGTGCAAATCACAAAGTAAATAAAAGATTATTCTAATTGGCCGGTCTCATCACTTCAACTTCTCTTTATATGCTGTTCTGTTTTAGGCATAGCCGTTTCTGGGATGCAACAATTTGACTGGTGAATATCATTTTGAGAGTGGATTGTTAAAAATTTGACCTATTATTGCCGACAGCGAATCCGAGTTGTGAAGCTAGTCAAAAAATTGTTATAGAACTGCTTATATATCCAATCAAGCATCTTGTTTGGTGCATAGGTGCCCACATTAAACCTACCCTTCCTATCAGAATGATAAAGAGAGAACATTAGCACAACATATGCTCCAAAATAATGTGAATAAAATTGTAAAATGATCCTACTATTTTCTTCACCTCCTCCATTCTCAACTCTCAATGTCCTTACCGTAAGGCAGGATGAGATTTTGCTTATTTGCTTCTGAATTCCGGTCCTTTATTATTCAAAATTGAGCTATGAGCTTATGACCAATTCATCTTATTCTGTTAGCACTCAAAGCATGGCTGTAGCTGTAGCTGTAGCTTCATCGGCCAAAGATCGATGAGAATCATCAAATTTGTCACATACCAAATGCCTATTTTTCATGCAAAATTGTTTAGAAAAAGTATATACAAATTGTATCAACAAACTCTTCTGTTTGTAATTTTGACCCTCTTGCAAATGGACAGAAACAGAATACAAATCTTCGTCAAACAAGCAAATTTTAGTACAACGGCAAACATGAGAGAACAGAATATTGAAAGTTAAATGAATAAATACAATAGAAAAGGCCAAGGTATGGTGCCATTCCATAAGAATAAATCAATTACAGATTTTTATTAAAATGAGTTGTACAAATGATAATTATATATATTTATTTATATATACCTATTGCGCAAGCGGCATCCACTCTAGTTCTAGCTCAATTTCTCCAGATTCCACATTCTGGAGCTTCAGTAATATATTCTGTCTCACCTTCCCATCAACAATGTTAATGATGCTGTCCTCTATAAGCGCGTTGTCATCTGATTTCAACCATTTCCCGATCTGCATATTTGCAAACATTTCTGGGTCGCCAAACGCCATGGCCGATGTTAGCAAAGGCTGGATATCAATCTCTGCTTCTCCCATTATGTCATCCGACGAAAATGTATCGTGATCAAACACTCTCTTCAATATGAAAATTCATAAGGTGATAAAAAATGTCATGACCATGTTTTGCGGAAGATAAAGAAAACTTTATTATTAATAAATAGCAATGAAAGAACTAGCATTTCACAAAGATTTGATTCTAGAATGTATTTCTTTAGCTTCTGTTTATGTTATGAATAATGAGATGTCCATTTTATAATTTATTTTCCTCTCAGCTTCTAGCAAAATTTTGTTCAGTATTTAGTTTTTCTAATTCTGATACTTAACACTTTTATATGTAGATGAGATCCTCCACATCAAGCTTGAAGCAAGCAATGGATAATGCATAATATAATTGGCTCATCTTCTTGAAGAAAAGTCTTGAAAATAGGTCCAATTCCATTTTTATTTATCATATGATGGTAGTGCATTTGCAGAGGATTATTTTCATCATTATAAAAATGAATCTGTAAAGATATAGAAAAGCGGCTTACCAACTTTACAGGTCCGTAATCCTGAGGAACTGAGAGCATGAGCTCCTCATTCCAAACTGGATTCAAGTTGCTCTTGATTATAGTCGTCTGAGTGGTCTAATGACAAAAATTCCCATATCGTCATCAGAAATATGAAAAATAAAATAAAAACTATTACCATATGAATCGGGTAGCAATCATCCAAACTATTATCAGTATACAAAATAATGGACACCACAAAATGAAGATATATACGCTGTTCCCACCATGGTGGCAGAAGCAGAACATACATATGGAACAACAACAAAATGAAAACAAGGAAACAATAGGAGCTGCCACAAAAGGTGAAGCTCTAGCAGTGTTATGGTGAATCCTCAAACCAAGTTTATTTATCCATAGGCACCAAACATTCTAAAGAGACAAAAGGTCTGAAGTTTGTATAAACGCCAGAGATTCAGTTCCAAGGATAATATAACTTAAAAGAAACTAACCTGCTGTCCAAGACTCAGAACGACATAAGGATCGCTTGACATCATATCTCTGATAGCTAAATTTACGCCTTTTATCACTTTGACTTTCAATAAGCCAATAAACTCTACCATACCTACCTGTTACAATTAACAATGTTAAGGATTGAAGTTACAAATGGTACAACCATATAGCTAATGACACAAAATCAAGATGGTCAAATTGTTACTACAACCAATTTACAAAACATGAGCTAATGTCCTATGAACAATAGCGTACACAAATATGGGAACAAGGAAAAATTTAGCATTAGAACATAAGAATGCAAATGTAGGCACACACATGTATGATACATTACCATTATGGATATCTGATTTAAAAATGGCTGTATTTCACCTAAAAAACTTACCTTCCATGACTGCTAACAAGATTATGATCTCTTTTGGAGAACAGAAGGGGAAAAATTAAAGCCACAAAACCTACCGTTTTTTTCTGTGATGTATTACTTCGAAAACTATCTAAAATTTTCCGAGAAAAACTTGCTTGGAGAGAAGCAGAATTCTTTCCCGATGAAATCCGTAAGCTAGGTTTCAGAAATTGTTGAAGTTCATACTTCGACCTACACAGAAAATGGAAGTTATATAAAAAAAATACTCCCAACACCGAAGCTATTGCAGATAATTCAAATCAGGCACAATTTCACCAATACATAATCTGAAATCACAATGTCAGTTAGTCATGGAATTTTACTGGTAAAAACTAGAAGTATGAATGGGAAACATTTGTATAATAGATTGCTAGGTAGGTTTAAAGGACAACTATAGTAAGCACGTTCATATCATTATCCAGCCGAATTGTGATCAACAGAAGAGGTCTGAACTAAAGTTGCATAACATACATACAGAATATAAGAAGAGCTACAAATGTGCACATAAATGGATGTAAAGCTTTAAAGATTCTAACAATTGACAAACCTGATAAACTTTGAACGTTCCTCATGGCTGGAATCTCGTCCAGGCTTTAAAACTCCGTCTGGTATAAAAGCCTCATAAATTGAATTAGCTGAGGCATTTCCTCCAACTTCAATCATGGCATCAACTTCATCCTCAGACCACTCATCTAATGTCACAGACAAAACCTGGAGGCGGAACGACAAGAACAAATGAAATCAAGCTGGCAAGCATAACTGCCAGTCACCACTGAGCAGAACACCCTGGGAAAATCCACTATATTCGAAGGCAAAAGGAATATAAATACAGTTTGGGTAGACAAAATACTAAATTGTTCCATTTTTTTCTTCTTAAAATTTCTTTTACTGGTTAATTATTATATCTTAATCATCAAATAATTACCATTACAATCAACCACTTGATCAGAGTTAACAAATCAATGCTTTTGTGATATGAAGCCGTAATACATTAAAATTTAGGTAGGTACCTGAACCAACAAGATACTTAGAAAAACTTGACAAAGCATGAAAAAAGAGTTAATAAAACAAATTTGAATCATATATGTAACCAGAAAAACAATATAAAATCAAGTACATAAATGATTTTTTATCTTCTTTCATAACCAAATATCTGTCCCTAATTTTAGTTAACCTAAAAAACTTCTGAAAAAGGATATCAAATGAAGACCAAAATTTATTCTGGACAATACAAAGATCATTCCCTTAGAAAAAATTCATCAATCAAATAGTTGTAGCAAACATGCATAAATGTTATGACATATAACATGCACAAGCTACTAAATTAAAACAGTGTTAAATCATCAACCAGATGGTGATGGCAGCGATGCAAACATTTCCTGACTAAACTATCCGCATAGGCTACGCCTACTGAACGAGCATTTGCCAGTCAAATTCCCAAACATAATGCTAACTTAGAAAGTAATTATAGCAAAAATGAGATATGCAGAGTCCATTGTTTTTTCAGTGTAAACTTAATCACATCTATAGTATGAGAATTCATACATGTTACTATTCCTATGAAGAAATGCTTTCCCTAGTCAAGAAAATCAAAACGGTGGCAAGCAAGAGTTACCTTAGAGACATGTGTACCAAGGCTTCTGTGCACACCACAACATTTTAAGCATATAAAGACTCCAATATTAGCCGACCTGCAAATACAGAGATCAATTGATTTCTCCACACTTTACTGGCATATATCATTAGCAAATAACATAAATTTATGGTTACTTATGCTTTTTTATTACATAGTCACTTCTTGGGCTCAGCATCTATTATAATATCTTTCTGAACGTGTCCATTAGAAGACATCACCTCAACATATTATGGAAATGGTTTTCTACTTTTATCAGAGGTGTCATTCAGCCACAAAATAGGTGTAGCCTCCCCCTTCCATACCCTTCCCTGCTGCTGTTTAAAACTCAATTGAACCTCTTATAATAACATTTATAAGACCTTTACATCTAATATCATGAAAAATGGGAATCATAACTCCTCGATCTCAAAGGAAGAAAACACTATGCTATCATCAGACAATTTAATCAGACCGGCTTCACTGTGTCAACCATTATATTCCAAGCCCTATTTGAAACTAGTTTATCCTGACAATACCAAGAACTGATCAACTTAATACTATAAGTCCAATAAATCCACCATATAAATCTTATCAGTTAGGTACTCAATTAAGCTACTTGATATTTACTATTTACACTTAATGCCATCAACAATTCTAAATGAAATAAACAATCACAAAAATGAATACTATATAGTACAATTAAACTGAAAGTTATAACTCACGCCCATTTAGGATCTGGAGCACCACAATCAGCACAAATGCGGTTATCACTTTGAAGTAATAGATCCTTTAACCTTCTTTTAACTGTATAGAAAGATGCACACAAAAAAATGGTTAAAGTAAAATTAAGAGAATGAAAAAACTACTTTATTTTCAATCCTTCACTAGAACAATTTACAATCTGAGTTATAAAAAGCATCAGCTATAAAGCATGAACAAACGGACTACATTATCCATTTCATGTTTTTTGTCAAACCATAGAGCATAGATATTGTCTTCTTATTGTGTATCCAACAAAATCACGTACTAATTAATACTTAAACTATCTGTATTCTTTTCCTCTCCACAATCTAAACCTCCAATTAGAGTTTTCTCAGGTCAACTAGCACCATTGATGACCATAATGACTGTGACAAAAGTTAAAAGGGGATTTGAATAAGGATATGTGATGAGTAGTTTCCACCCAACATGATATACAGTATCCTGGTATTGCTCATAACAAAACCACCTCATAAGCATCAAGAAATAATTTCTTCAAAAAGTGCCATATATATCCTAATTATGACTTGTAATTGTTTCTAAGAAAGCAAATCATAAATTACTGCCTCCACAATTCTGCATTCCATGCAGCCTCCCAGTGGATTACATGGATTACTAAATGCAGACCTCTTACAATTAAAAAATATACACATATAAATCAAACAAAATTATTTGATCACTGTCATCACTTGAATTAAAAAAAAAAAAAAAAAAGTATGGTGAATCCTCAAACCAAGTTTATTTATCCATAGGCACCAAACATTCTAAAGAGACAAAAGGTCTGAAGTTTGTATAAACGCCAGAGATTCAGTCCCAAGGATAATATAACTTAAAAGAAACTAACCTGCTGTCCAAGACTCAGAACGACATAAGGATCGCTTGACATCATATCTCTGATAGCTAAATTTACGCCTTTTATCACTTTGACTTTCAATAAGCCAATAAACTCTACCATGCCTACCTGTTACAATTAACAATGTTAAGGATTGAAGTTACAAATGGTACAACCATATAGCTAATGACACAAAATCAAGATGGTCAAATTGTTACTACAACCAATTTACAAAACATGAGCTAATGTCCTATGAACAATAGCGTACACAAATATGGGAACAAGGAAAAATTTAGCATTAGAACATAAGAATGCAAATGTAGGCACACACATGTATGATACATTACCATTATGGATATCTGATTTAAAAATGGCTGTATTTCACCTAAAAAACTTACCTTCCATGACTGCTAACAAGATTATGATCTCTTTTGGAGAACAGAAGGGGAAAAATTAAAGCCACAAAACCTACCGTTTTTTTCTGTGATGTATTACTTCGAAAACTATCTAAAATTTTCCGAGAAAAACTTGCTTGGAGAGAAGCAGAATTCTTTCCCGATGAAATCCGTAAGCTAGGTTTCAGAAATTGTTGAAGTTCATACTTCGACCTACACAGAAAATGGAAGTTATATAAAAAAAATACTCCCAACACCGAAGCTATTGCAGATAATTCAAATCAGGCACAATTTCACCAATACATAATCTGAAATCACAATGTCAGTTAGTCATGGAATTTTACTGGTAAAAACTAGAAGTATGAATGGGAAACATTTGTATAATAGATTGCTAGGTAGGTTTAAAGGACAACTATAGTAAGCACGTTCATATCATTATCCAGCCGAATTGTGATCAACAGAAGAGGTCTGAACTAAAGTTGCATAACATACATACAGAATATAAGAAGAGCTACAAATGTGCACATAAATGGATGTAAAGCTTTAAAGATTCTAACAATTGACAAACCTGATAAACTTTGAACGTTCCTCATGGCTGGAATCTCGTCCAGGCTTTAAAACTCCGTCTGGTATAAAAGCCTCATAAATTGAATTAGCTGAGGCATTTCCTCCAACTTCAATCATGGCATCAACTTCATCCTCAGACCACTCATCTAATGTCACAGACAAAACCTGGAGGCGGAACGACAAGAACAAATGAAATCAAGCTGGCAAGCATAACTGCCAGTCACCACTGAGCAGAACACCCTGGGAAAATCCACTATATTCGAAGGCAAAAGGAATATAAATACAGTTTGGGTAGACAAAATACTAAATTGTTCCATTTTTTTCTTCTTAAAATTTCTTTTACTGGTTAATTATTATATCTTAATCATCAAATAATTACCATTACAATCAACCACTTGATCAGAGTTAACAAATCAATGCTTTTGTGATATGAAGCCGTAATACATTAAAATTTAGGTAGGTACCTGAACCAACAAGATACTTAGAAAAACTTGACAAAGCATGAAAAAAGAGTTAATAAAACAAATTTGAATCATATATGTAACCAGAAAAACAATATAAAATCAAGTACATAAATGATTTTTTATCTTCTTTCATAACCAAATATCTGTCCCTAATTTTAGTTAACCTAAAAAACTTCTGAAAAAGGATATCAAATGAAGACCAAAATTTATTCTGGACAATACAAAGATCATTCCCTTAGAAAAAATTCATCAATCAAATAGTTGTAGCAAACATGCATAAATGTTATGACATATAACATGCACAAGCTACTAAATTAAAACAGTGTTAAATCATCAACCAGATGGTGATGGCAGCGATGCAAACATTTCCTGACTAAACTATCCGCATAGGCTACGCCTACTGAACGAGCATTTGCCAGTCAAATTCCCAAACATAATGCTAACTTAGAAAGTAATTATAGCAAAAATGAGATATGCAGAGTCCATTGTTTTTTCAGTGTAAACTTAATCACATCTATAGTATGAGAATTCATACATGTTACTATTCCTATGAAGAAATGCTTTCCCTAGTCAAGAAAATCAAAACGGTGGCAAGCAAGAGTTACCTTAGAGACATGTGTACCAAGGCTTCTGTGCACACCACAACATTTTAAGCATATAAAGACTCCAATATTAGCCGACCTGCAAATACAGAGATCAATTGATTTCTCCACACTTTACTGGCATATATCATTAGCAAATAACATAAATTTATGGTTACTTATGCTTTTTTATTACATAGTCACTTCTTGGGCTCAGCATCTATTATAATATCTTTCTGAACGTGTCCATTAGAAGACATCACCTCAACATATTATGGAAATGGTTTTCTACTTTTATCAGAGGTGTCATTCAGCCACAAAATAGGTGTAGCCTCCCCCTTCCATACCCTTCCCTGCTGCTGTTTAAAACTCAATTGAACCTCTTATAATAACATTTATAAGACCTTTACATCTAATATCATGAAAAATGGGAATCATAACTCCTCGATCTCAAAGGAAGAAAACACTATGCTATCATCAGACAATTTAATCAGACCGGCTTCACTGTGTCAACCATTATATTCCAAGCCCTATTTGAAACTAGTTTATCCTGACAATACCAAGAACTGATCAACTTAATACTATAAATCCAATAAATCCACCATATAAATCTTATCAGTTAGGTACTCACTTAAGCTACTTGATATTTACTATTTACACTTAATGCCATCAACAATTCTAAATGTAATAAACAATCACAAAAATGAATACTATATAGTACAATTAAACTGAAAGTTATAACTCACGCCCATTTAGGATCTGGAGCACCACAATCAGCACAAATGCGGTTATCACTTTGAAGTAATAGATCCTTTAACCTTCTTTTAACTGTATAGAAAGATGCACACAAAAAAATGGTTAAAGTAAAATTAAGAGAATGAAAAAACTACTTTATTTTCAATCCTTCACTAGAACAATTTACAATCTGAGTTATAAAAAGCATCAGCTATAAAGCATGAACAAACGGACTACATTATCCATTTCATGTTTTTTGTCAAACCATAGAGCATAGATATTGTCTTCTTATTGTGTATCCAACAAAATCACGTACTAATTAATACTTAAACTATCTGTATTCTTTTCCTCTCCACAATCTAAACCTCCAATTAGAGTTTTCTCAGGTCAACTAGCACCATTGATGACCATAATGACTGTGACAAAAGTTAAAAGGGGATTTGAATAAGGATATGTGATGAGTAGTTTCCACCCAACATGATATACAGTATCCTGGTATTGCTCATAACAAAACCACCTCATAAGCATCAAGAAATAATTTCTTCAAAAAGTGCCATATATATCCTAATTATGACTTGTAATTGTTTCTAAGAAAGCAAATCATAAATTACTGCCTCCACAATTCTGCATTCCATGCAGCCTCCCAGTGGATTACATGGATTACTAAATGCAGACCTCTTACAATTAAAAAATATACACATATAAATCAAACAAAATTATTTGATCACTGTCATCACTTGAATTAAAAAAAAAAAAAAAAAATACCTGAAGCAGGTCTCCCAAGTTCCATTCGACTCATTGCTGTATTTTCGACCCACAGTCATCCACCAAATACTATATTCACCAAGAAGCCTGCAAAAAATTGACCCCAACAGAATTAAAGAAAGAAAAAAAATCAAACTCAGCAAAAGTGATGCTAAAGCCTAAACAATCAACGCCTCCATAAAAACTCCAAAAACTTTTGAAAAGTTAAAACCCTTTAGACAAAATCATTAACTCACTTTGACCCTTTTCCTTTTCCCCGGGAACAAAATCAACCCAATTCAAAGTTTCACAAATTAAACTGTTTGACATGATTAAAACATTACAATCCATTTATAACTGAAACAATTCAATTCATTCAAAAGGCACAGGTGGGTGTATGATATCATTGAAAATAAATCAAAATTACCATCACAAAATCAAATTTTTATCTGATTTTGATATATATTGGCCCAAAATATAACATTAAAAAAAGAAAAGAACCCAGATGATTAAAATCCAAAAGAACCTCGAAACAATGACGAAAACAACAGATAGCCACAAACCAACCTCAAATCAAAACAAAAGAAATGATTTTTACAATACATGTTATCAAACATCGAGATTAAAAAAAGTCTAAAAACAATTTCCATGGTTACAACACTGTGAAATAAACAAATGCAATCATGCAAAGATGAATAACAAAAACAAGATAAGATTTCTAACGGGGTAAAAAAGAAAGAAAGGAAGATCTGATTACCTGAAAAATAAAATGAGTAATGAGTTAGAACAAACCCTGACAGCGAATAGAGAGAGATGGTGAGAGAGAGAGAAAGAGAGAGGTGGTTTACTGGAGAACCGAAAATTCAGTTTGAATATTTGGTGATGAAGACAAAGCAATTAAGCAAAGTTCCTATAATAATAAGCCCAAGAAAATAATATTATGATATTGATTTTGCTATTTCATTATTAATATTATGTTTTGAGAATCTTATGTATCGGAAATGAGAATGATTCTCTCTCCTCTATTTCATCTTTATATTTAGAGTAATGGACATGTTCCCTCCCGACGTTTAGCAAAATCCAAAGGGTTTCATTTATTCTGTATTGTCATCCTTAAATAAATTGTATTAACAACTTTTAGAATGTAGAGAGTGTTATTATCATATTGGCCTTGATAAACAAATTAATAAATTATTTTTAACCCCTAATTCAGTAAAATTAAAAAGAGCCATTTTAAGTTCAAATTTATCATAATCCCAACCTCTTTTTCAACCTTCTTCTTCCACCTTGCCATTTTCAGGCCAAATTGGCCAAATTTCAACGTCGTTGGAACACCTCAACACCACCAAACACATCCCCTAACCTCCCTCATCAAAATCCTTATCATCTCCACCCCTCTATACTGCCAAATTGCTGGCACCGCTCACTATGGAATCGTGTGTTTCTTGCCGATTTTCGACAATTCCAAAGACAAAAATCAACTCCAACACCACCCTCTTAACCGTCGTCCCCTCTCTAAAACCCCCACCACTTTGTTACCTAGTTTCCTTTCGATCGTCGGCCGTGAAACGTTGTCCTCTCACTGTTGGGTTTTTTCCATTTGCTCATTTTGGAAGCTGATTTTTTGTAGTTTTTAAAAACAACTAATAGAAACTATGTGATACCCTCCAATTCTATTTTTATTTTTAATTTTAGGTTGAAATTTCATTATGTTTATTTAGTAAAATAAAATTAGTTGGAATAATATAATATAAAATTAATTGGTTATTTGAGACATCTCAAGGTTCTTTGGTCAAATTTATCACAATGAGAATAATAATAATAAAAAAATCATATCTAAATTAATCCTTTAGTTGACTTTCATTAATTAATTTAGTCATGACAATTTTTTATTTTTTTTTTTTAAGTTGTCATGAGATTTTCTGTACTTAAAAACACAAATTTATGCAATTAATACTTTAATGTCAACACTAGAATATTAAAAAAAAAATATTATTTTTTCTTAGTGTGTTTTCAAACAATTTTATAGAAGTGGGGTTTTATTGATATGTTTTATTCGGTAGTATAGTATGATTGATACACTGAATAAATTGGTTACTCTATTCATGAAATTTAAAACCCACTATCTTTGTAATTGCCTCTTGACTTGGCAATCACATGCTATACTACTGCTCAATCATCGCATTCCAATCATAATCCATTGACATTATCTGTCTTTCAATTTTAAATATAAAATTGAACTTAAATTGTTCGTAAAGTATCATTTGCTTTCTATCTATAAAATATACCAATTCTGGTTTTTATTTGGGTCAATTTGATGACTCTGTATGTCTGATTATACAATTAGTATACAAATGCCCACTCTTATATAAACTCAGCATAGAAATTGATGGATAGGTGGTCTACCTTTAGAGTGACCAATCTTATACAAACAACTTCATAGTCTACTCCAACCTACCCTTTAAATTTGCCTCTTTAAAAATGTATATATATTTTTATAACTACACACGATATAGAAATAAAAAGCATAAAATAAAGAAGGTAAAGAGAGTGATGTTTGGATTGTATAACACCACTTAAAAGGGCAGACAATAATATGATTGCCATTATTAATATGAATCCCATTATATTTTATTCCTCATCTCTATCGACTATGGAATATGACTTTTACTTGTAATTGATCTATTCGATGTTGCTGCTTTGTAACAATTTTCCAAAGATACAAAGGTTTTGGATGAAATATCTAGAGGCCCATGAACTCGAATTTTGACAATATGCACTCTCCCATAAACTCAAAATGTAGTGATAATAATGTAGCCTTTATTATACTATTGTAATTTTCATGCTCTATAATTTTCTGCCTTTCTTATCCCTCGAGTCTTAAAGCTTATGATGTAAATCTAAGACCCAACCTATTTCTATTGGATGTAAGATTGCAACACTCTCTCCCACCGAATCATGTAACGTCCTAACCATTGTTAAGTAACTTGATGGTAAAATAGCAAAATAAAGATTTAACATAATCTCCTAAGTTCAAGTCTCTACTGCTACTTATAGATGTAGTTACTAGAGTTCTTATTCAGTTGGTAGTTCTATTGTCTTCAGAGATTAGTTGAGATACATACAAACTGGTTTATATATTCATAGTCATAAAAAATAAATAAATAAAATCATATAACACCCTCAACACCAACCTATTTTTAGGTATTTTTATTGGATGCGGGGGAGAATGGTGGCGCCCTCGTCACCAACCTATGTTTAGGTATTTCTATTGGATTTGAGATTGCATCATTCTCTCTCATCAAATCATGTGACGTTACGTTACACTATCCTTGGCATCAATCCATCCCTTGATTGGTTTAGGGGCCTATAGATTTGGGCTGCTCCTGCTCACCCATCCTCTAACTCACCCCTTGGTTGGTTTAGGGGCCTATTGATTTGGGAAGTCCATATAATGGATGAGATCTTATTCTTGCTTTATACCACTTGTCATAAACTGAAAATTTACTGATTACCCAAACGACTAGATTACTAAGTGTCATTATACCCAACCTTATAACTCCAAGAACCAAACTTGATTCGTATTCATTCAACTTAGAGTGAGTAAATTAAGGTCCAATTAAGTCCCAATGGGTACAATTCAGTAAACACTACAATTACCACTACTCGACACTCCTCATCAGTCCACAATCTTAATAAATATAGCAAATAACAACTTACAAATTAAGAATAAGTGTCAATAACTCCAAGGCTTAAAGCCTACGCCATTGGCCAAGGATTTCCAAAGCATAAAAACTACGTCACCGGCTATGCATTCCATCACCAATCTTGACAAGGATTTGGATAAAGGATAAGTGATAAACTCTCTCAAGAATTCTCAAATTTTCATTAACAACCAGCTTAAAATGAAGAAGAGTGTCATTTAAGTAGTCCATACACTTTGGGGCGCCAAAAAACATAATGGAAAGAAAATAAATTACAAGTAATATAATCTAATGCCACAAAACAACCTAAACTTTCCCAAAGTGGAAAGAGACATGGAACCACCCAATGCTCCATCTTTGTCTTGGCAAAACGGAAAAACTTGTATCCCCCCAATGTTCCATTAACTCCTTGCATTAATGGTTCACATGCTCCCATTTGACTAGCTTTTGAAATTCCTTGTCAATTTAGAGGAAATGGTTCCAAGTAATTAGATTACACCTAAATGCATGAATCGGCCTATTGGATCAAAGCATCACACACTTGTGTGGATTAGGCTGCCCTTGGATAAGTTATCATCTTGTACTTTTCTTCCTTCTGGGCAATTGAGATGGGTTTGACATTGACTTCTTCCATGAATTTTCCTGGCCCGAATGATGAAGTTTAGGCTGTTCTTCAGGGGGTGAGCACGGGTAGCGGGTAGAACCGGAACCGGGGGTAAGAACCGGAACCGGAACCGGAACCTACCCAGAACCTGCACAGTGCGGGTAGGTTCCGGTTCAATTTTTTGGAACCGCTACTGTGCTTTTCCGGTTCCGGTTCTTACCCCCAGGAAACCGAACAGGAACCAGAACCTGTAAAAAGGGTACCCTGTTTGGAACCTGTAGGGGGTACCCTGTTTGGAACCTGTTTGGAACCTGTTTTGGAACCTGTTTGGAACCTGTTTGGAACGTTTTGGAACCTGTTTGGAACCTGTTTGGAACCTGTTTTGGAACCTGTTTGGAACCTGTTTTGGAACCTGTTTGAAACCTTTTTTGGAACCTGTTTTGGAACCTGTTTGGAACCTGTTTTGGAACCTGTTTGAAACCTTTTGGAACCTATATTGGAACCTGTTTTTGAACCTGTTTAGAACCTTTTGGAACCTGGACATAATGAAATATTTGTGAAATGTAAATAATGGGGGAGTTTCTATTATTTTACATATAAAAAAATTAAAATAGAAAAAGTTAATTTTTTAGAATAACCTAAAATAAATATACGAACAATTATACTTATTACATATAATACACCATATTAAAAGCTTTAATATACTTAATACATTAATATTAAAGTTTTGATCAATTAAGTGAATAATTGGAATTAGGATCCAATTAAAAGTGTTTTCATTTTAATGTTATTAAAAGAATTATTTTTGATAAAATAGTGTATTTGATTGAGTAATATATATTTAGTTTATTTACTTCAATTATCAAGTTCTAAGTATATCTATAATAATTAGTAATTAATTATTATATATGATAATTGAATAACTAATAATTTAATTCTAGTTAAAATCTCATGCTTAATCATTATAACATTACATTATAGTTAAATGATTACTTAATTAATTATAATTTTATAACATACTTAATTGATTTATAGTATAATTAATTATAGCATTACATTGATTGATTACTACTTAATTAATTGACTTTATTATAAACATTAGTACAAACTATTAAATTATAAAATTTAATTAATTATAATATTACATTAAAATTTATAGTATGATTATAATAGTTAATTCACTATAATATTACATTATATTATGATATATATTAATTATAACAATTACATAATTAAATTTACTTAATTGATTATAAGTTATGATATTTGTTTAAACAGTAGTAATTATTAATTTGCTACATAAACATTAGCACAATACTTTAATTAAATGATAAGAAATTAATTAATTATAACTACCTTTAAACATTTCATTATAAACATTAATTAAACATTACATTATAGTTAAATAATTACTCAATTAATTATAATATTATTATATTATGATCATTTACTTAATTATAGCATTACATAGTTAAATGATTACATAATTACATATTAGAGAATTATACATTACATTATAAACATTAGTAATTTACTAATTTACTATATTATTACATTACTAATTATTAAACGATTAAAAATTTAATTAATTATAATATTACCTTATATATTTATAATATAATTACTTAATCAATTATAACTTCTATTATAAACATTATATATTAATAAAATGATTTGAAATTTAATTAATTAAATATTAAATATATATTTATAGTATTATTTTAATTCATTATAACATTACATTATACTATTAAGTATGATCATATAATTAATTAACATTACATAATTAAATAATTACTTAATTGATTATGGTTATGATATTATATTTTAAACATTAGTAATTACTAATTTACTATATAAAACATTAGCACAATACTTAATTGAATGAAAGAAATTTAATTAATTAACATTACTTATAAACATTTCATTATAAACATTAATTAAGCATTACATTATAGTTAATAATTACTCAATTAAATTATAATATTATAATATTACATTATATTATATTACTTACTTAATTATAGCATTATATATAAATGATTACATAATTACTTAATTAGTTATAAATTTATACATTACATTATAAACATTAGTAATTTACTATACATTACATTACTTAATTAAACGATTAAAATTTAATTAATTATAACATACTTATATATTTGTATATGATTACTTAATCAATATAACATTCCATTATAAACATTAGTATTAATCAAGATTTTTGAAATTTAATTAATTATAATATAAATTATAGATTTGTAGTATGATTACTTAATTCTATTATAACATTACTTAACTATTTATAGTATGATCATATAATTAATATAACATTACATAATTAAATATTACTTAATTGATGGTTTATGATATTATATTTTAAACATTAGTAATTACTAATTTACTACATAAACATTGCACATACTTAATTAAATGATAAGAAATTTAATTAATTATCATTACCTTATAAACATTAATTAAGCATTACATTATAATTAAATAATTACTCAATTAATTATAATATTATTAAATTACATTATATTATGATCACTTACTTAATTATAGCATATATAGTTAAATGATTACATAATTACTTAATTAGTTATGAATTTATAACATTACATTATAAACATTAGTAATCTACTATACTATTCACTTACTTATTAAACGATTAAAATTTAATTATTATACATTACTTTATATATTTGTAATAGATTACTTAATCAATTATAACATCTATTATAAATTAATATATTAATTAAATGATTTGAAATTTAATTAATTTAATATAAATTCTAGATTTGTAGTATGATTACTTAATTCATTATAACATTAAATTATACTATTATAGTATGATCTATAATAATATAACATTACATAATTAAAAATTACTTAATTGATTATAGTTATGATATTATATTTTAACATTGTAATTATAATTTACTACATAAACATTAGCACAATACTTAATTAAATGATAAAATTTATAATTTAACATTACCTTATAAACATTAATTAAGCATTACATATAGTTAAATTTACTCAATTAATAATATATTATTATATTACATTATATTATTACTTACTTAATTATAACATTTATAGTTAAATGATTACATAATTACTTAATTAGTTATGAATTTATAACATACATTATAAACATTAGTAATTTACTATCTATACATTACTTAATAACGATTAAAAATTTAATTAATTTAACATTACTTTATATATTTGTATATGATTACTTAATCAATTATAACATTCCATTATAAACATTAGTGTATTAATTAAATGATTTGAAATTTAATTAATTATAATATTAAATTATAGATTTGTAGTATGATTACTTAATTCATTATAACATTACGTTATACTATTATTGTTGATCATATAATTAATATAACATTACATAATTAATGGTTACTTAATTGATTATGACATTATATTATAAACATTAGTAATTTACTAATTTGCACAATATTTAATCGAATTATTAATTTATTATTATAAACATTAATTATAAATTTATGGTATGATTATTTAATTAATTATAACATTCTATTATAAACAATATTATATACTTAATTAACATTTAATTAATTATAATATTACTTATTAATTAATAATATATTACTTAATTAATTATAACATTACAATTTACATTGTAGTATGATCACTTAATTAATTATAACATTACAATTTACATTGTGTAGATCACTTATTTAATTATAACATTACTTGTTTTCTATAAAATTTACTAAATTATATTGGTATATTATAATACCCAATTAACCAATTATAACATTAAATTAATAAATTTATAAACATTATATTTTTAACTTATCAATAGACCCCTGGCAAATGGCAATGTTAGTAATTAGTATTAGAATTGGTGTTGTTTAAATGATTTTGGGTGAAGTTATTTTATTGAATTGTGATGAATAATTGTTTGTGTTTTGGTTTTGATTGACGAATTTTATGTGAATTGTGATGAATTGATTGATTCAAGCGTTGCTTAGAGATTACAGTTATAGTTACATTGGACACAAATGAATGAATAACAAATTTGTTAGGGGTGTATTGGTAAACTTATAAGGTATTTTTGTTATTTTTTAAACTAATAGGGGGGTTTGATTTTTTACAGGGTACCCTGGAAAGGAACCAGACCTGCATTTTAGGTTCCCGTTTCCGGTTCCTTTTTTTGGGAACCTGTACTGTGCGGTTCCGGTTCCGGTTCCCCGAAAAAGTGCAGGGTACCCGGAACCGCTCACCCCTAGTCTTCATGTTGATTTCATATCACAACCTATTTGGGTATTTCTCCCCGATGTGAGATCACTGTAATAAACACGGCGGTTGGTTTAAAAAATATTGTATTGGTAGAATGTTTTATTAAATTACCTTAAAGATTATAGGGAATGTTATATTAAATATATTTGATTAGATTAAAATAAATTGATGGGTATAAATAAATAACATATTTGATTAGAAGGAATAAAAGAATTATGGGAGAAACCTTTTACTAAATTGCCCTTTTTTTTAAATTATTATTTATAATAATATTTGGATTATATTTTTAACTCGAATTTAGCCAAAACACTCTGAACACAATAAAAGTTTAAAATTTAACAAAATACCTTCAACCACCCAAGACTGGCTGTTGACCCCCACCACGCCAACCCTCACCTCCTTTGGCCGCCGGCCAACCACCCTTCGCCTTCCCCCATCGTTAGTCGTCCTCTCCATCTCCTCCACACCGTCATGACGCTTCATCTCTCCTATCGTCGACGATAATTTAGCTTCCAACGACGTTTCCTCCATTTTCCGACGCCGTTTGCCCTTCCCTAGTGTAGATCGGCCACCATAGTTTCATCTCCACCTTCACTTGAGCCCTCCCACATTGATTTTGTCAAAGATTGGCTGTGACTATTCGTATTCCGCTAACGATCGTTCAACTTCTTCATTGGATTTTGCTCACTTTCCAACGATGTTTGGGCTCCCCAGCTACCTATTTGGACTCCTTGGCACCTGATCTGCCTCGCTTCATGTTTGATCGTCATATCGCCACCAACAGTGGTGGCTCGTTTCCAATTGTGGTGACGGGTGGCTGGGGTATTAATTTGGGGATATAATTTGGTGGAAATATGAGAGTAATAATGTCTTAAAAATATTGTGTATAAAGTTAAAATTGTCCATAAATATTCTTGTAAATTGTTTTTAGAGCAGCATTACAATACGAAATTTTTATTAATTAGGGGCAAAATTGTAACAAAATTATGATTATTAACTAATCTTAGAATGTCTAAGAAATGGATGATATTCAGATTATCACCTGTATAATTTACAATAATTACTATTGATATTAGAGTTTTATAAAAAACTTTTATTATTAAACAATCAAACATGATAATGTCAATAATATAAGATGACATTGCCTCCAATCAAACGCACCCTAAATGTATTCTAAACACTTAATAAAAATAAAAGCCTAAATTTTAAATACGAAAAGTGAAGGGGTATTATTACTTGGAGGCCACTTTTCGGGAACTTAATTAGAGGACACAAGTTTCTTTTTTCTTTTTTTTTTTTTTTTCTATTAAAGACATTTATTTTCCCCTTTTTCCACACTATTTTCAGGTACAATTCTAAGAAGAAGAAGAAGGAAAAAAAAGATTCAGATAGGTTTCTGATTTTCAGTATATAAGTGGTTTTTTTTTTTTTTTTTTTTAAAGGTAAATTTAGATTACGGTACCAAATAAATTTAACAGTGATATATATAGAATCTAATTGGGGCGTGTAATAAAACGTAAATTTTAAATAATTTTTGTGGGGTTGTTTTGAATAAAGTTGGGCTCTGATATAATGGACTGTTGAAGATTAGTTAGTGGTTGATATAAAATAATGGATGATCGAAGATTAGTCAGTAGTTCATATATCTGCATATTTGTTATCTTGTTAAAAAGGATAGGCAGTACAATAGCGTGGGCTGTATAAAATACTCGTGTTAAATGAGTAATGGAGATAACTGATTGAGTAAATAGTGCAACTAGAAGGTTGGAATATTATAAGCTCTACTAAATTAATAATTATTATTATTCCAAATATAATAATCACAAAAATATTATATCTTAACTAAACAAAAACATTTCTATTAACTATCTTTGACAATAACTTGCCATATGAAATCACTCCTCCAGAATTATTTTTTGATTTGTCTTCTCCGTTTTCAAATCTATGGAAAATGAAATATCATGCACTCGTAAATGTATATGCAAAAGCTAATATTAACCCCATCATGTTATTATGATGTCATATTATGAATTAAACATTACAAATTGATGTTCAATGTTCTAATAAGGAATGATAAATGTAAAGTTCTACGCTATCGAATATACATCACTTTCAGTAACATTATCGAAACTCTTTTCGACAAGAAAGCTAATCCTTTGCAAAGAAAAACAGAAAAATGGATGGATGGATGGATGTATTATTGCGACAACACGAGTAAATTGTTTCTCCCACCCAGTAGCTATGCTCTGACATATAAATGTGACTGAACTCGACATCATAGAACAGCTTTGTTAATCGGCCAAAGTTACTTCAACAAGATGTAAAACATATTTTTCTCTGGAAAGAAGGATGTTATGTCTTACAACAACCAATCAAAACGGTTCCTAACTTGTATAAATCATAAGGATTACACAATTATTTAATCATACACGATGAATGGTAACAGCTAATCAAGTTCTTGACTGCTGGATAATTAATTAAGGAAGACTGCCATGTTACCTGAACACCGAAGCATGATCTGACAGAATGTGATCACTGAAATCTTTTTAATAGGCATCAGTGAGATTCACAACACTGCAAAATCAATACACTTCGACATGCCATTGCTTGTTCTTCTTCAGCTGTGAAAGCTTCTGATCCCAGTTTTCTCCTCTCTGATCTGCAACTCTCTTCAGTGTTTCCTGAATCCCTGGCATCATTCCCTTGAGCCCGCAGAAGTATATATGGGCCCCACCATCCAAAAGTTTGAAGATTTCGTCACTATATTCCTCAATCTTATCCTGGACATACATCTTGCCTCCATTCTTGTTCTTTTGTTCTCTACTGAGTGCTTTGTCATAACGGAAGTGATCCGGGTAGTCCTGAAGATACTTGGTGAATTCTTCATCATAAAGGAGACTGTCAGTGTTGGCCACCCCAAGGAAAAGCCATGCAAGGCCACCAAACTTGTAATTAGGAATGGATTCCATAAACATACGGCGGAGGTAGCCTCTGTACGGAGCTACCCCAGTGCCTGTAGCAATCATTATGTGGGTGGCGTTGGGATTATCTTCAGGCAAAAGCATAATCTTACCAGAGGGTCCTACCAAAACATCATAGTTTGCTGTTAATGGCAGATATCATTTCAATTTAATCACCAATCAACAGGTTACATGGAAAATTAATAAATCCCAAGAAACATTCAAATTGAACAATATGAACCTTCCTAAAATGGGAAAATTATTATATCTAAATTAAGTATTTAGGTACAAACTGCTGTACAACAAGAAGATGAGAAGCACCAAGACAAGAAGTAGGCTAGGAGTGAATATAAGCAATTCAGTTAACATGGTACCATATTATCAAAATTAATCAACACAGAACAACAAACTGATGCAACAGCTCAAGAAAAACCCAGACGGAAAAATAGCATAGCAAAACAAAACTTCTAAAATTAAAAAAATCGAAAGAACTGATCATGAAATTTTGACAAATCCAACTATATTATATGGTAAGGTGATTGGAACTCTAAAGGACATCAGTTTGAAGAAGGAAGGTGTGGAAATGCCATTCAACCGCCCCAAGGGCAAAGGAAAAATAAAACAATGTATAGAAACTAATTCAACCTTATCTCTATCCTACAGGTCATAAACAGCATCAATTTGTTAGCATGCTAGACACACAAATATAGAAGTTTGAGGAAAGTATTATTGACTTATACATACTGTCCCACCCTCTGCATGAGGCAATAGAAGATACTTTAAAGGATACCTGCCTTGAATATCTTTCACAGGAATTTCCATTGTAAACCTTCTAACCAGTTAAATAACAAGCATTAGACGCACTTTTACATCCTAAATTTCAAGCAAGATCTGGTTCATTGAATTGCTGAAGGTGTTTGAAGCAAGCTAATGCACTAACATTTCAATAAACCACTAACATCAAATGTAACAGGTTTGTCTACTTCGATACAGTCCTAACTTTACATAGAAAAGTAACCAAAAATCAACTCATGCACTAAAAGATGATTTCCCTTTGGTTGGGATGTTTACTGCCTTTGAGAAGGCTAAGTCTAGCTGATAGAATAACCTTTCAATAAGTAGTGAACATAAAACCTCTAAAGCAAATGTAGGTTGCAAGTTCTCATGGATCTTCTGTCAAATTAATTGGATCTTACCTGTGATCTGAATTTTGTCTCCAGGCTTTGAGTTGCACAGGAAATTACTGCATACACCATTCTTTGAAGGATCCTCCTTTCCAGTCAGAGAGTCATAATACACAGCACGACGAACACACAAACTGGTTGTCTTCCCATCGAAGGAATCTCCATACCTAGTAGATGCAATTGAATAAAGACGAACATTGTGGGGACTCCCAGGTTTCTTTGGGTTTTCACCCTGTGATGCAACAATACTTCCAATCAGAAACTCAAATGTATATATTGTACAAAAATCACATCTTACAAACAAAGTCAAGTCAGAGATAAAAATCTAGGATTACAAGCTTTAAATTTAAAATACTATTGTTGCAGCTGTACCTATTAGCTTAAGCTTAAAGGAAATGTAGCAACTTCACATGGTATCATAGCCAAGTTAACCAAGTGGCCTTGTGCTTAATCCCCTTACTGCATTAATTAAATTATTATGAGTTGAATTTTTGGTTATGGTTGTATTAGTGGTCTGGTCATGTCTAGTCCACATTCACTGATAAGGGAACTCATTTGAGCTTAAATATTATTATTGGACCCTTATCTGATAGGTTAAGCTTTTATGTCAAGTGGTAACTTTCACGACAAGCGATGACTTCAAACATGAAGTTGGGGACCTCTAATTGACATGACCAGACATTTCTGGCATATTAATTAATTAAATCAATCATAAACTATGTTAGCAGTCAACAAGATATGTGTACAACAATTTGGTAAAGAAAACAGTTGATTACACCTCTTAGGAGCTTATTTGATTGCCCTTCAACCCAATTTTCTTTAATCGAACGAAAAATTCAATGTATTACTTAAGAATAAGAAACTACGTATCAAAAGCTCAATAAACCTAATGACTTACCGGAGGGATGACACCATAACTCTGTCCTTCCCAGTAGGGAACATTTCCACAGTGATCAATAACTATATGGCAAGTCTCTCCTGGAGCTTTTGGGCCTACAATCCTCTCAACAGAAACAATGGTTGCTGTGTAGGGTTCTTTGGGTTTGTATAAATTTAATGGAGGCTCCTTAGCATCTTCCAGTTCCAGAGGTGAAACAGCAACCTTAGATCTGCTTGCTTGTTGCACTGACATGCATACTACATAACGATTTCTCAACCGTGCATTCCTTGATTTTAAGTCTAGAGATAACGGAGGAGCCCATGATTTATCACCAAATCTTACATTGTTTGCCTGCCACAACAAAACCAAAAGCAGTTGCCTTAGATTTGATTCATCATATGCTGCATATAGATGCCCAAATGTTCATTTCACAATTATGATGCCTTTTAACTCAAGAGTTGCACCACGATGCAACTGCGAAAAGCAAGAACCAATTGGAAACATACCAAGGGTTTATTACATAAATTTGTCAAGTACATAAACTAATCAAGAATATCTAGCATTCAAGAAACAATATTGAAACCATCTGAAACGCTCATGTCCAACAGCCCAACTGCTAACTAGTATTTAAAAGTCTAAAACAAACACACACAGAGTTAGATTACGTGAGTAGAGAACAAAATATCTTAATTACGCAGCCTAAAAACTAACAAGCATCTCTTTGAAGTGTGACAATCAGTATAAATAATGACATTTCTGGTGATACATAAACCAAATTAAACTTCACCACAATTCAAATACAGAAAATTCAAGGAAGAAACAAGTAATCAATCAACAATTTTCATGTACTAAAAATCACATCAAAAAGTGTAAAAGCAAACTGAAGACGTTTGATATTAGCATAAAATTCGATTTAAAAAAGACAAACATGTACTCCGTTAAAATCAAAGCACAAGCATCACTAAAAGATAATTAAGAAAATGAAAATTTTCAAATCTCACTTAACCAATCATGATTAAACATAAATTAAGTAGTTACCTTAAACACAGAACTCGTTCTGAGAGTCGAATCAGTGCGAACAGGAACGGTCATAGAGAGCTGAAAGAAACAAAAGAAATACAAATCATTTTCCAAAAAGTGAGTTGGAACTGAATAGAGGATTTTCCCGAGAAAGAAACGGAAAGTAAGAAAGATCGAGAGAAAAGAAATGGAAATGTACCTGAGAGACGGCCAAGTGAGCCATGATCGGATCAAAAGAAAGCGCGAGACAGAGATTTTGAGTGGATATATTTTTGGAGAATATTTAGGCGAGAAAATGAAGGAAATCTTAAGGGGGTTTTATAGAGTTTAATTGATAGGATGATTGAAATAGTATTTTGTAAATTATATGATCCTTTGGAGAGTTGCAAAAGACAGCGTTGGCTTCTCGACTCAGGCTGCTACCACTGACTACTCTATTACTTAATTAATTAATCTTCTTTGGGTAAACGGCCTGTCATGTTAAATTTACTCATATACCCCTCTCCTACATTTGTCCTTATTCATTTTTTTATTATTTTTTTTAATTTGACAGCTTGATCAAATACACAATTTGTCAATAACGTTAAAATAATAATGAAAAATGAGTTTGTCATTAAAGGAATTGGTTACTTATTTATTTCATGGTTTAGGGATGTTTTTCTTAAATTAAGAAAAATGAGAATTGTATGGAAAATTGAATAAAAGCATGTTTTAATTATTAGATGGTTTAATTTGACATTGAAAAAAAAAAAGTGCATATAGACATTGGATAATTGATATTGAGACTATTTATATGAGTACAAATAACCTCATCCTATTTGTATATTGAATTAAAAAATAGTTTTAAGAAAGTTATTTACAATACAAAATTTGATTGGAGAGATTTCTTTAATCAAATTTTTAATTATGCTAACTTTAAGATGGATTTATGATTATGAAAATTATCCCTTTTTAAATATATTCAAATATTTTGTGACAATAATTAAATAGGAAGTGAGGGTAATTTGGGAATAAAAACAAATGAAGGCACATGGGTGGCTTTCGGAGGATGTTTAGGTGAATTGGTTTTGGGGTTTGGGAAACTTGAAAGGGCTAAAATTTGGTGATTATGAGAAAACAAATTGAGGTGGGCCCCTCTTCCCTCCAAATTTTGGAAAGTAAACTCCAAAACCTGTCTGTCGGCTCTCCAAGCTTGCATGATACATTTTATATAAAGTGTTCTGATTTTTTAGTCCCACTTTTTCTTAAGTTTAATACAGGTTTTAATCTCAGGTTTAATTAAATAATACAAGTTTTTCTGAGATTTTAGAAAGAGTAAACGACATGTTCCCACGTAAGGTTTAGTGGAATGACAAGTTTTCATCACTGGTTTCATAAATTTCATATTTTCATCTTTAAATTAATAAAAAATTGTTTAATGTAATGATTAAAGGGCAAAATGATCATTTGTGTTGCATTAAATCTAAAATAAAAATAAAAATTTCAAAATAACTATTCGCATATCAAATTTCTCTCATAAGCACCCTCTCTCAACTCATCATCATTACATTGTCAACACTGGAGCTGACCGTATTCTGTGGATCCCTGTCAAATTTCTCACCCAAACCAACAAGATTTATCACCCTCAACCAAACAATCAAACTTCCTCAAACAACCAAACAATCAATCAACGAAATCAAAAGAAAAAAAAAAAACCCACCCTAGTAGTCGCCGTTTCTAGCCCGTTTTGGCCAGAATCTGACACTGACAACCCTCTCTGACTCCACCATTGACACCTCGATATCCTCCTAACCAAAATCCATCTCACCCCCACCTCTGAGCACCCACCAATCGCTGATGAACACCAACTGTTTTTTCGCATGATTACCCAATTTTTTGGTCATTTTCTAATCAAATTTGACATCATAAATTATCATCGATACCACCATTGGATTCATTGATATCTTCCCATCGAAACCCTCAATAGCCTAGCCCTCGATCGCCCGTCGTTCGCCATCTAGGGTTTGCAATTTTGTTGTTTATTGGTTTGTTCGAAGGTTGGATTTTCGGAGATTTTGAAAGGAGTTTGAGATTGTGGTTTTTCTTTTTTTCTTTTTTTGGAGTTTGTTTGCGGTTGATTGAAGTGTATTTGTGTTGATTTTTGGGTTTTGATTTGATTTCAGGAATTGGAGATTGAAGTTTGCCCAAAAAGTGCAAACCATTTGTTTGTGGTTTCGCGGACAGCAAGAAGAAGAAGGTTGAAGAAGATTGTGTTATTAAAATAAATTTGAAAGTAAAATGATTATTTTTTTTCTAATTCTACTAATTTTGAGGTTAAAATGTAATTTATTAAACTATTTGTCAAGAGTATTTTGGTAATAACACTCTCTATATTATGTCAGAATCTAAAAATCACTAATGATGTTAATTTAATGGCGAGAACCTTGGGTGGATACAATATATATATATATATTATATTTATAGTAATATATAATAGTATAGATATATATATATATATATATCTATATATATATATATAGATATATATATATATATATATATATGTTAGAGTTTATAATGTGATAGGTAGATGAATATTTACTTAATTACCTCTCTATTTTAATTCCAAAAAATAACGATGGAGAATTTATGTTATTTTTCTAATATAAGGGGATTTTCATTATTTGATTATACCTAAAGAAGATTATGTTGTAACCAAAGTTTAACATTAAATAAGAGCCATCATTATACCTCCCATGAGGTTGCATGAAATCCAAACACACCAACTGTTATAGAAACCATCAAAAACCTGACATTTTCAATATCCTCGCATTTTATTAATTGAAATAAGAATCATAAATCTAATTTAGAGGGCTTGATGATTTTTTTTTTTTTTTTTAATCAAAGAGGAACTTTATGAAGTAGCAATAGCTACCATATAAATGAAGTAGAAACACTAAATTAATGGAGTTTGTAAGAAAGAGATGAAATGAGAGAAGGGAGAGATCTATATGTAAAAATGGTAATTATCTTGTTATATAGTGATTAAGATTTTTAGTTTTGTGAGGAATAATAGAGAAAAAAAAAAAAAAAAAAAAGGAATTTTTTTTAAATGAAAATTAATTAAATAAAAGAATTTGTTTTTTATTTTTTATTAAAAGGATGGATTTTGAATCATTTACTGACATGGAATAATAATTTTTTTTTTTTCCTTCTTCTAAGAAGTATAGATGTATCATAGATAAGGAACTGAGGAGCTATATAAAATAAATTGATTTTGTTATTACATAAGAGTTGTTAAATTTGAATTAATAAATTAATAGATCTTTAACTGTTTAAAAATTATCACATTTATCTTGTTCAAAATCTTTAGTTAGCCTGCACAAAGTAACCCTGATCCTATAAAAAGTAAAATGTTTAGAGAGTGTTTGGTGCGCTGCACTAAACTGAATTAACTTTTTCGTCCTAAATTGGAATGAATTGAACAAGATTGGAGTGGATTAAATTTAATACTATCTCGTGTTCATGCAAAAACGGACTAAATTTATAATTAATTATTTAAATCTTTTAAAATATTTTTTTGAATATTAAAAAAAATTTGAACCGGTTGATTGGGTCACCAGTTGCTAACGATAACATGTGGTACGTCTGACAACACCACCAACACCATTGGGCAGATAATCGAACGATATATCCAATAGTGGTGTCGAAGAGTCTTCTGGCGAAGACAATTCAACAGAAAAAGTAGAAAAACACTATCGCCAGGGACACTGTTGGCATTATTGGCTAGATTGTTGATAGATCTGTCCAAAGGTGGTAACAAGAAGTCTCCCAACGAAACGACTTTGTCGAAAAATGTAGAAAAATATTGGTCGAATCTTTTTCATCATTTTTCGAAAAAATGGCTTTGCCAGAGGACTCCTTGTTTGCAACATTGGATAGATCATCGGTCAATCTATCCAACTACACTAACAGTGTCATTGCACTGGTCGTTGTCAATAACACCCACTATTGCCAACCATCGAGTCCACCAACCATATCGCACGTTTCCTTAATATTAGATTAATTAATATTTAATGAAAATTGTTTTTCCTATAAAAAAAAAAAATGAATAAAATTCTTTTATTAAATAGTGCAGAGTAAACCCATGTGCGGATACGAGACAATTTTCCTAAAATTAGTACTCACTTTTAATGCAGTCCCATTCTTACAAACTTGTAACAAACATTTGACTAGTTTTTTAAAAGAGCATTGTGGCGCTACTGATTATCAATTAGTGCAATGCAATACTACAAAACAAACGCACCCTTAAGAGTTTAACCGGAATTATATTGAAAACTCATCTTAACATTTGGCTCAATTAAATAACCAAATAGATAGTGACACCCACCCACACAAGCCATTGCCGACAACCAACCACTACCGTCAGCAGTCGTCATAATAGCGTATGACCGACAAGATCTGGTCGGTCATGCACCAGTAAGACTGTTTTTGGCCAAATCTGGCCGCTTCTATGGTCGTGAAAATGTCAATTTTTTGCCGTGAAACGGCTTTACTAGCGCACGATTGGCCAAATCTCGTTGGTCGTGCGCCATTACGACGATTGTCATTGGCGAGCGGCAATGGTCTTAGGTGATTGTGGGTATTTTGTTAACTTTTAAACTTTCTTGTGGTTAGAGTGTTTTAGCTAAATTTCAAATGTAAAGGGTCTGGGCTAATGGTTATTTGATAGACATTTGATGACAATTGTGTCTGAAATGATATTTAATTAAAGGCAAAATAGGTATAAAAATTAGATTAACTTGACAATCTTTTAATAACACATCCTAGTGAGACAATCTGATTATCCTCTATATTACTAATAGTAAACACTAAATATCTATAATATTTTATTACTTATAAATCAAATAAAAAAATCTTGAAAATTAAATGAAGATAGCCCCTCCGGACCCCAAACCAAACGAACCATAGAGAAACTTAAAAAGACATTGAAAATAACAAGGAAATAATTGGAATGCTTCAAAACCCGAGGAGCCTCATTTTGCAGGGAATATGGACAAGTTGTAAAGAATGGGCCATAACTTTCGCTAACAAACTCCAAAGTCAACTCCGTAAAATGCATTAGAAAGCTGACTAGGAGAGCTTTCCAATGATGTACATAGCTTGCACATTAGTTCATTCTACATCAATACCAGTTTCATTTCGAATTTTTCCTTGAATCTAGTTCTCTTGCACCATTAATCAGTGTAAGGATCTAAAGCTCATTTGCAATGACATTTGTACCCATGCATTGGAACACTTATGTGTCAATCTCCCCTAGTTGGAAAAGACTTGTCCTCAGGTCTTGGCTATTGTCTTCAACTTGGTATGGACTAAGATCATAAACATTGAAAGTTGATAAGACTCCGTAACTTTCTGGTAATTCAATCTTGTAGGCATTCTTATCAAAACGCTAGAGTAATTTGAAAGGACCATCAACTTTAGGTTTAAGTTTGGCATGAAACCTTTCCTTTTGAAGATGTACCCACACTAAATCACCTTCTTTAAACTCAACATTCCTTCTATGCTTGTTTGCCACATTTTTGTACTTTTCACTTTGCTTGATAATCTTGTTGCGAACCTGTTCATGCAACTTCTTGATACTCTTAACTCTCTCTTCAGCATCTGAGCTAAACTAATGAGTAGCAGAGGAGCTAAATCCAAAGGACTAATTGGGTTTTGACCATAAACAACTTCAAAAGGACTATGACCAGTAGTTTGACTTAAAGAACAATTTGAAGTAAATTCAATTTGAGGTAAAATCAAATCCCATTGCCAAATGTTCTTTCCAACATAACTCCTTAGAATGTTTCCCAAGCTTTTATTACCAAATTCAGTTTGGCCATTTGTTTGCGGATGATAAGATGAGATGAAATTAAAAGTTGTACCAAGCTTTCTCTAAAGTGTTCGTCAAAAGTGACTCAAGAATTTGGAATCATGATTTGAAACAATGGTTTTAGGAATACCATGTAGTTTAACAATGTTTCGAAAATACAAATCTGCTGCATGAGAAGCATCTAAGGTTTTGTTGCATGAAGCAAAATGAGTCATTTTAGAAAACCTGTCAACAACCATCATGATAGAGCCTTTGTTTCTTTGAGTTCTTGGAAATCCTACTATATGCAGATGATAAAATCTATGGTTGAGTTGAATGAGGTTAATCCTGCGAGGACCAAGCCACTAACAATCTCGTAGACTTGAAGGGACAAAAAGAGTAAACGCAAAGGCTCAAGCAACATTGGTGTGGTGTCGGTTGTAGGCATCCAATGCTCAAGTCAGCACAGTTGAAGAGAATTTAGTAAGGCTGAAAACATGAAAGGGATTACCAAGAGTGTTTGGCTAGGGCGTGACTATAGACGTAGAGTGGTCGGGGCACGACTCAACAGCGATTACAAGAATTAAAGTTAGTCGGAACTAAGCTTTATGGTAGGGAGAGGCGATGGTCCTTAGGAGCAAGAACTTAGTGATCTTGTAAAAGGGGTTGTGTGTGAATGAATAATGAAAGGCTTGACCTCTGTTTATATTGTGAGCCAAGGAAGCTTGAGTCCTTGTAGAGCTACGCATTCTTATAAAAAGAGTTTGAGTAAACAGGAAATTCGTAGTGCTAATCCATGTAGAAGTAGAAATACTAGTTCATGTAAGATTAAGAATCTTGGATGAACTAGGAAGTTAATAGAACTCTGAGTCCTATTGTGGAACGAATATGAGTTAATGGGTTGGAGCCCAATTTAGCTTAACTTGTAAAAAGCCCAACTAATGGAGTGACCCAAATTATAAGTTGGCCTGATTCGTAGAGTGGCCCTGATCGTAGAGTGATCTAACTCGTAAAGTAGCCCAGCTCGTGGAGAGGGCTAACTCGTGGTGTGAACTAGCTTGTAGAATGGGTTGGCCCATAGAACGAGTCTTCTTACAAAATGGGTCATCCCACTGGATGGTCTTTCCACAAGATGGATTTAAGTGTGATCAAACCGGAATTGGGCTAAGGCATTGGGTCATGTATAATGTTTATTTCGTTATTAGGCCTAATAATGTCCAATACGATTTTTTTTAGACCATACACTATAAAGTCCAAACTAACATCTTCCCAAGGTGCATTGGCTACTGGTAATAGAGTGTATAACCCAGTGTTTTGACCATGACTCTTCGCAACATGACCCATTTTATCCTTCTCTACATGCCTCTTCACATCATGCTTCATCTTTGGCTAAGAGAAATTCTCCTGTACAAACGCAAGGGTTTTATCTCTTCCAAAGTGACCACTAAGTCCACTTCCATGAGTTTCCATGATACTAGACTCTCAAAGAGAGCATTCTGGAGCACGTAAATGATTTGCCTTGAAGAGATGACCATCTTGCAACAAAAATTGGTTAAAAGGGCATTTCTTGCATCCATTTTTTATTTTTTCGAAGTAAGGATCATCCTTGTAGAGTGCTTTCAAAACTTTAAAGCCTATAACCGTCACTTGCATTGAGGACACCAAGAAGTGTTTTCGACTTAAAAGCATCAGCCACTACATTTTGAGCACCAGATTTGTACTTGATGGTAAAGTTGAAAGCTTGAAGAAACTCAATCCATCCTGCATGTCGAAAATTCAGTTTCTATTGGCTTTTGATAAAATTCAATGTTTCATGTTTTGAACATAGAATAAATGGTGTGGCAAGAAGGTATTGACTCCAATGATGCAAAGCTCTACATATGGCATACAACTCCTTTTCATAAGTTGGATACTTTTTGCGAGATTCATTTAATTTTTCACTAAAAAAAGCAATTGGCTTACTCTCTTGGCTAAGAACATCACCATACTAGTGTTAGATGTGTCACATTCAAGTTCAAAAACTTTGTTAAAATCTAGAAGAGCAAGAACAGGAGCTTTGGTTTCCTTCCTTTTGATCAATTCAAAGTTTTGTTGTGGTTCATTTGTCCATTTAAAAGTAGCACCCTCAAACATTCAGTGATTGAAGCTACATTAGTGCTAAACTCCTTGATAAAATGACAATAGAATGAAGGAAGACCATGGAAACTTCGAACTTCATGAATTGTTTTCGGAATTGGCCATTTGAGAATTGCTTCCACCTTGGATTCATCTTGATTCCTTCTCTAAACACAATATAGCCCAAAAAGACAAGACTATTAGTGAAAAACTCACACTTCTTTAGATTAGCATAAAGCTTTTGTTCTCTCAAAGTTGTGAATACTTGCTGAAGATGATTCAAGTATTGCTATTCATCTTGGTTGTACACAAGAATATCATTAAAATACACAACAAGAAATCTGCATATGAAAGTTTTCAACACATGATTCATCAACCACGTAAAAGTTTTAGGTGCATTGGAAAGGTTGAATGGCATAACCATCCATTCAAATAATCCATCTCTTGTCTTGAAAGTTGTCTTCCATTCATCTCTAGGTTGCATTTTGATTAGATGATAACCATTTCGAAGATCAATATTTGAAAACATAGTGGCACCATGGAGTTGGTAAAAAAGATCATCAAGTCTTAGAACAAGAAGACGATAATCAATAGTAATCTACTATCAACACATACACCAAGATCCATCCTTTTTCGACACCAAATGGGCTAGAACAACACAAGGACTCATACTTTTCGTCACTAAGCCTTTAGCCATAAGTTCTTTCACTTACCACTGTAACTCTTCATGCTCTTTATTACTCATTTTATAAGCTACTTTATTTGGTAGAACAACTTCTAAAACAAGATCAATGCAATGTTGAATGTCTCTCTTAAGAGGAAGTCCGGGCAAAATTTCTCCAGGAACAACATCATGAAATTCCTCAAGAAGATACTTCATGATAAGAGGTGGTTCATTTATGTCTTCATTCTCTTCAATATCATAAGAAACATAAACTTTACTACCTACTCTTAACTCCTTTTCACATTCAGATTGAGTGAGCAAATTATTTCTCTTCCCTTTTACAGGGCTTAGGAACACTTTCTAGTTTAGAAAGATCAAAACTAATCTTAACTTCATATTTTATAAAAGTGTAAGTGTTTTGATAACCATCATGAATAACTTTTCTATCATACTGCCAAGGACGCCTAAGAAGTAAATGACAAGCATCCATAGGAACAACATCACACCATTTTTTATCTTTATAATGCTTTCCAATAGAAAAAGAAACAAAACAATGTTGGTTTACCTTAATTTCATTGTCCTTCTAATCAGGGTTGTAGTCAAGATTTTTAGTTCGTAGGGTCAAAAGATCTAAGTTGATAAATTTATATTAAAATATATACTGAAATAATAAGCATAGAAAAAAATGTAATCTATAAATGTAATTTTAAAAGTCATATATACCAAATTATCAATTCTATAATTGTCCTTAACGGTTTTTTATATTATGAAAACGTTGCATAATTGCTTCATTGACAATATCATCGAATCTCTCTCTCTCTCAATATATGTAATAAGACAATTAATCATTTAACAATTGATATCTCATTTGATTCCGTAGTCAATTTTTCATAATCTTCATTGCAAAAAATGTTTTTTCAATACTTGTAGTTACAACAGGTAATATCAATGCTAATTTCACAAATAAATAAACCAAGTGATACACCATGTTCTTCTTTGTTTGAACCAACTTTTTAGAAAGAGCACCAATTCCATTTACTATCAAAAAAACATTATCAGAGTGCATATCAAAAATATAAGTATCCAACTGATTATCTAGTAACCTAAGCTCCACTGGTGAAAGTCACATGGATAAAACTGAGCTAGACAGATTAACTTCTCTTTGTCAAAAATATAAAATGAATCATATGGACTTAAACATGCCACACAAAGAAGCAACTATATATTCAACTGATTAAAACGATTGTTAAGCTCTTGGAGTTGTAAATCTATGGTAGCATAAAAACATTCCACCTAATAATGATGTAAATTTGTAACTTGATGAACTTTGCGTCGCGGTCATCCTTTCATTTGAAAACTATCATTCATATCTGAGTCAAAAATACAATTTTCTTTACAAAATGAAGAAACTTCAGTTAATAAACCATCACATCCATCATCTCTAAGCATTTGTAGCCTTTGTTCTAATAACTTCACTAATTTCATTGCATTAACAATAACTTGATCTTTTCTTTGTAAGGCGTTTGATAATTCATTTGTAATGCCTAACACAGTCTTGATCAAATGCAAGCTAAATATCAAACAAAAAGACTATAAACTCTAACAAAGTAGAAGCTTGAGCTCTTTGTTTAAGATCTGAACCATCTTCAACAATATTATCAAGAGCATCTACCGTAGACGGAAACATAACAATCACAGATGCAAGCATACCATAATGTGAATCCCAATGTGTATGTCTTGCTCTTTTAAGCGGAGCTTTTTGATTCAATCAACATCCACTTGTAAGTTTACCATTTGCTAATGCTTTAGAAACATGAGCAGCTTGACGTTCCCGAAGGGTATCTCACTACTTACAAGAAGCTTCAACAACATTTACTGGATCAACTACCATGTTAAAAAGACTTCCAACTTGCATATCATTTTTTGCAATAGCAACAAGTGTAAGTTGAAGCTGATGAGCAAAACAATGAATATAATATGCTGATTCTCCCTCATGGTCAAACTTTTTAACCCCTTAAATTCACCTCTCATGTTTGGAAAATAATGAATCAATTGATAACTTAAGAGAAGAAGCACTTGTATCATTAACATGAATAATGCTAAGAAATCTCTCAACTACATGTCCTCTTTTGTCAACATAACATAACACAACAATCATTTGCTCTTTCACAGATATATCGTGAGATTCATCCACTGAAATTGTAAGCAAATCATCTCCCAGATCATGAATGATAGCATTAACAGTTTCAATGGCAGAGGCATTAATAATGTCATGTTTAATATTAGGGGATGTTAGCTTAAGATTACTTGGAGAATTTAATCAAACAACAGCATCAATTTCCTTATCATGCATAGCTAGAAACTTTAAAAGCTCAAGAAAATTTCCCTGATTATTTAAATCATCATATTCATCATGACCACAGAAAGCAAGACCTTGCCTTAAATTGAACCAAAGACAACCGACTGAGGCACCTAAACAAAGTTGATATTCTTTTCTCATTTTGTTAGAATGCCTATTAAAAGCCACTTCAATATGTTGATCTTGTCTCATCAAAGCTTCACATCTTTTCCATGCTTGATTTTGGGCACTATTAGGATCTCCTACATGAATACCCAATCTGTCTTTTTTATTCCAAGCATTAAAACCTTCACTAATAAAAGAGTCAACGTTTGCTTGTTTTCCAATCTCAGGTCTAAAAAGATAACAACACAAACAAAAACAACCTCCTTTTCTACACTGTATTCCAACCAATTGGCATATTCTTTATACCAATTAGGATTAAAACGACGTATTAGATTCCCAATTTTTTGCTTTTTAATATTATGATTGTGTGGTTGGCAATGTCCTTTTTGCCTAGTAGACCCTTCTCATTTTGTTTCTATCGTTAGAATGATATTCTAAAATTTTAATCCCCAATCCAACATCTACAAGATGACTACTCAAGTTAAACTCAACATATGTTTGTCTTGAGCTAGATTTCATAAGTTCATTGTGAACACTATCGTGATGTCTTATGTTTTGTTCAATTGATGGTTCCTCATTAGAAAACTTTCTTTTGATCACAAACTTGTCCATAATTGAAAAAAGAAAAGAATTTTTATTATCAAAAAAGTAATTATTTTGCAATTACAAATCCAAAAAAAAAAAAAAAACACAAAATTCAAGAATGAACATATGTTAACCTTAAAACCTTCCAATTCCTTAACTTAAACAATAATTACAACTTAATTTATGAAAATCATCAACTATAAACTGAAGCTCCAAATCTTATAACTTAGGCTTTGCAAACAATTTCTACTAACCCAATAAAATTCAACTCATAAAATTCAACTCATAAACCCATGAAAACTCACCAAATCCAGCTATAAGTATCAAACAGTTAACCAATATATCAAAATTAAATCAAATCCCAAAATTTCTACAACTTAGGGTTTCATTAATTCTTTAAACCCATTCAAAATTAACTCAATAACTAATCAAAATTTATCAAAGTCAACTTAAAACAACAACTAATTAACCCATACCTCAACATAAATAAGATTAAATCAAACCTCAATCAAAATCTCAGAATTTCATCTTCCAATTTCAGACCCATATATTAAACTCAACAAAAACCAAGCGTATTACCCAAAATTAAGTAAACCCAGCTCATTCAATATACAATTATGTCAATAAATTGACAAAAACAACCTAGGACAACATAGCTCATGATCTTTTATCAATTAAAAAAGATAAAAGAACAGATTTTTAAGCAAAATAACCAGCATCATCTTACCTTGTGACCTCTGAAGGAGTAGTATTTCTTGATTAATCCAACCAAAGGAAAAAGAAAGTATAAGAGAAGAGACGAGGAAGAGAGAAAACATGAAAAACAATATAGGTATTTTCTAATTCCGAGATCAATAAAATATGGAAATATCTTAGTGAGGCCAAGAAAATATGGGCAATTTTATTGGGGTCAATATAAATTTTAGTGGGGTCAAAATTGTTAATTACTATAAAATATATACATATTTTTAATAATTACGGAATTTTAGTGGGTCAAGTGACCCCACTGAGTATACTTTGGCTACGCCTCTAGTTCCAAAGCCAGGATATCTTATAAGGCTAAGGATGTTTCTCTATTTTGAGGCCCAATTTCTCCACCATTTGAGTAGATACCACATCTTCAAAGCTTTCACCATCAATTATGACGTTGCACACCTTGCCATGAGAAGTACATCTAGTATGGAAAATATTCTTTCGAAGCCAATCATCTTCTAGTCCATTGACAACACTTAAGTTCCTTCGAATAAAAATAGAATACCCTTGATCACCATAAGTGACATCTGCTTCCTCATCTTCTTCATGAACTATAGGTTCAACTTCATTTTTTACCTCATTGTCTTCATTGCTCTCTTCTTTAACAAGTGTGACTATCTTGCGATTAGGACATTTAGAAGTAATATGCCTATAGCCATGACATTTAAAACATCAATGAGAGCTAGCATTCGAAGGAGGTTGTTGCTTATGATCAGCCCCACTATCACTCTTTGTTGTTGCCTTAGAAGTGGATTTCATACATGTATTAGATTTACATTAGAGGTGTTACCCCAATTACAAGTATCATCGCTGCTCACAAAATGTGAGCTAATTTCATGTGCTTTTTTGTGTTTTTTCTCCACTTTAAACGCAAACTTACAAACATGATTGTAAGACCACTAAGGTTGCGATTGCACTACATTACCAATATTTGATCTCATGCCTCCAAGATAATGAGCAACAATTTGTTATTCCACTTCTACAATATCACAGTTTATCATAAGATGATCAGACTCTATTGTATACTCCTCGACGAATAACTCCTTTTGTTTAAAGTTGTGAAACTGAAGAAAAACATTATGCCTATAGTTATCTAGAATAAATTTTCTCTTAAGTTCTCGTTTCATCTTCTCCCAAGTCACAATTCTGCATCTTTCTTCTCGATCCCTTTGTTTTTTTTGATTTTCCCACCATAAAGAAGCATACTTCTTCAAATTTATAGAAGCAAGTTTCACCTTACGATGTTTTGGAGCATCTTTGAAATAAAAAATTTGCTCAACAGTATTAAGCCAATCAACAAACTCGTTAGGTTGCAATCTTCCTTCAAATTCAGGAATATCTACCTTTACATCAAAGTCGTGATGTAGAAATTTGTTCCTTAAAGTCCGAGGATGAGGGGGAGTGTTATCACTAGACGTTTGACTGTGCATTTTGTGAATTACATTGTTATTCTCCCCATTACTGGATCTATTATTTTCTTGGTCATTCTACTCAACATCTTAAACATGGTTCTCATATAGTTATAGACGTTGTTGGAGTTGCTAGATTGTTGCCTCAAATCAGCAATGATGATATCACGTTGATCTCCATGTGATTCATGGTCTTCTACCAATCTTGTTCATGCTGAGAGGTCCCTGCGATGTGAGGTCTCCCAATGATGGTCTCAACCAAATAGAGAACCTTGCGACCTTTACGCTTTTCCCTGTCATCATGATTTTTTTCCCTCAAGGGAATTGGACCATCAACATACTCCTTGAAATGATCTTTTTAAATAAGGTCTTCAATTGCCTACTTGAGAGAACAAAATTCGTCAGTATGATGTCTGATGTCCCTATGAAAGCAACAATATTTCTTGTCGCTCCTCTTTGGCAGGGGTGCCTTCATAGGCTTTGGATATGCGAGCAAGCTAGATTCTTTTGATAAAGTTAGGATGTTTGAGATCGATGTGTTCAATGGAGTGAAGCTGTCATAACGAGGTAGCGGGGCATAAGCCTTTTTGGGCTCAAAACGTTGTTTTTTTCCCTTTCTCTGATCATCATTTGCCCATTTGCGATCATTTCTTCTACTTTTCCTCCAGGATTCATCCCTTCGAATGGGAGCACTGGTCAAAGCCTTGGGGTCGTGGTGATTTAGAATTGCCACTGAATTTTCAATTTTCAGATATATCTCTATGAGGTTGTAGAAGTGAGTAAGGGAGATGTTGTCTTCTGATTGCAGCTTATTTCACAGATTAGTTAGCAGGCGAACTCCTACAATAATTAGAGTTCGCACTAAATCTTCGGGTGTATTAGCCACCTTATTCAGTTCCCTGTGGAATCTGTCAATGTAAGACTTGATAGACTCGTTCTTCTCTTGTCGTGTGTTGCTCAAATTAGAGGTTGACAAAAATACCCGTAACCTGAACTGAATATTTTAACCGAACCAAATTTTTCAGGGACCTGAAAAACTTGGTCAAATTTGGGTAGTATATAATTAGGCACGCGGTTTTTCGGTTTGGGTACTAGGTTATATTTAAAATATAAATCGGGTACCCGAAACCTAATTTTTTTTTTTAAAGTAAAAAGTTAAATCCCAAATTGATTTGCCCTAAATCCAAATAACCTTCTTCTTCGTTTTTCCATTTCTCTCTTTCTCTCGATTTCTCCAATCGCAACTTCCCATATTCTTCTTCATTTATCATTTTCTCTCCACTAATTTCTCTATTTCTCTCCACTAATCTCTCCATTTCTCTATTCTCTCCACTGGTCCCCTGATTTTGCTCACATCTTCTTCTTCATTTCTCCATTTAGCTCACATCAGTTTTGTTTTCTCCAATCTCCACTGATTTCGCTTGCATCAATTCTTTATTTCTCCATTTTTCTAGTTCACAAAAGGTATTTGATGAATTGTCTGTGTTGGGCTCTTTTTATTGTTAAGAATTATTTCTACATTGTTTTTGCTCAGTTGGTTGACTAACTTTTCAATGTTCATGTTGTTTTTGTCTTTTTGATGGTTTTGGCAGAGAAATCTTAGTCCTGCTAGCTGCTAGTGCTGGATCATTGTGATTCATCGCTCTTACTGCTTTTTATATCAGTTTAAAGTCTTTAAGCCTTAAGGTAATGTTTTATAATTAAGCTAGAATAATTTATCATGTTTAGATGAGTTGAGTCCACTGTCAAAATAAGTTGATTATAATCTGTTTAGATGAGTTGAGTCTACTGTGAAGCAAATAACATATGTCAGGAAATAGGAATTAAATGCCAAGAATTGGATGCTAACAAGTTTATGCTGTAATATGCCAGGAATTTTCAATTTAGAATCTGTTTTTGGAACTTGGTTTGGAGTCTAGTATCATATTACTTCTAAACCGTGATAGCCTTGTCTTTAAATTTCAAGGAACTCATTCACATGACATAGAGATAGAATAATGAAATCTTAATTAAATAGAGAAGAACTAATAATGCTACTTTTAATTAAACAAATAAATGAGCCTGCACATGGCTTTTACATTTGAGATTTGTTAGAATAAAAAGAGAAATTTAAGAAATATTAAATTTGTTTGCTTATGAATTTGAATGGGATTGAAATTTTTTATAAAATATTGAATATAGAAGGGACAGTATGATTAAATAAATAAGACATATATTATTTTTATGGAAGTTTATGGTCGGATTATTAGTCTTTTCCCATGTACTATCTCTACTCTAGTGTCGCCACTATTTTGTTAAGGTAATACCTTCAATATATTTGCTTATATTAATATAATGTTAACTGATGAAAGACAAATTGTTTATGACACATTTGTATTGATATTGTAAATGTCCTCCACTGGTGACAATACTAGTACTTCTTGTGGGATCACTGCTAGTGGTAGTCAAACGTCGACCCTGGTGACAGAATGTGAGAGTCTTACTAATGTGACTTCCCCGATGCCTCCACCACCAACTAGAACCCCCAAAGGTGTAAGTTCTAGTACTACTTCTAGGAAGAATGCTTCTGAAATGTAAGACCATTTCACTAAAAATGATTGTGAGGATAGGAATAATATGACAGCTTCTTGTATTTATTGTGGGTTTGTTCTTGCTTGTCCAACTAAAATTAGTACTATCTCCCTGCGTGATCACTTAGCTAGGTGTAAAAAATACCCTTTCAATGTGGTGGACAAGAAATAAAGAGCCTTAGTATTTCAACAGCACTCGGGTGACCACTCAAGTGGTGTTGTAGCTACTTCCTCTTTCGCACATCCTTCACTTGTAGCTTGAAAATTTGATTAGGATAAGATTAGAGAAGTTGTAGCTAAAATAATAATTCTTAATGAGTTGCTCTTTAGGATTCTAGAGCATGAGGAGTTCTGCTATTTGATGAGTATGTCACAACCTAGGTTTCAAGGTCCCTCTTGTAGAACTATGGATAGAGATTGTTTGAAAATTTATATTGATGAGAAATAGAAGTTGAAGTATTTGTTGAGTAAGTCATCTCATAGTGTTTATCTCACCACTGATACGTAGACATCGTTTCAAAACCTTAATTACATGTGTCTTACGATTTTATTGATGATGATTGGAAAATGTCCAATTACTATTCATAAAGGTTTAGTTATTGGCAAGGCAATTGATAGATGTTTGATTGATTGGGGTATTTCTAAGATGTTTACCGTGACTGTTGACAATGCAAGTTCTAACAATATTGGAATACTTTATCTTAAGCATCGATTAGAACGTTGGAATGGAAGTGTCTTGAATAGTGAATTTATTCATATGAGATGTTGTGCCCATTTATTGAGTCTAACTATGAGAGAAGGGTTAAAAGAGATGGATGACTCAATATTTAGAATTCGTTCTGCGGTGAGGTACGTGAGGTCTTTTCCAATGAGATTGCAAAGCTTTAAGGAATGTGTGGTGCAAGAAAAAATTGAAAGTAAATGTCTTCTAGTTCTTGATGTAGAAACAAGGTGGAACTCCACTAACTTGATGTTGGATGTGGCTTTGAAATTTCAGAAAGCATTTGACTTGTTGGAAATCCAAGATGCTAAATATAAAGATGACCTTAGTAGTAGGGAAAGGTCAAGGGGTGTGCCTACATGTACTGATTGGGATTATGCTCAATACTTGTTGCCTTTTCTAAAAGTTTTTTATGATGCAACTGTACGTGTTTATGGCTCTCTTTATGTTATCGCTAATGCATACATGGAAGAGATATATGCCATTGGATTGCAGATTTTGACATGGACTCAAAGTAACGATCTTGGCTTACATTCAATGGCAACAAAGATGAGGGGAAAACATGAAAAATATTGGGCAAATGTTGATAATATCAAATAATGTTATTCATTGCAGCGGTATTTGATCCTACCAAAAAGTTAGAATATGTATATTGGACTATTGATAATTCGTATGATGATGTTAATGCTGATAAAATGAAAACAAAAGTGCATAACACTTTGGTTGCTTTATTTGAGGAATACTGGGTGGTTAAGGGTTCTCCTATTGCGCAGTCAAGTGAGCAATCTCAACTTGCAAGAAATATTGATGTTAGTAATCCAAATATTTCTCCTCAAGCCACTATGAAGGCTAGGTATAAACAACAAAGGGTTAGACAGCATGCTTTGGAGCCCAAATCTGAGTTAGATAAATATTTACGGGATTCATATGAAGATGACGAAGACGAGAATTTTGATATCTTGACTTGGTGGAAGATTAATTTAGCAACATATCCAATTCTTTCTTTAATGGCACGAGATGTTTTGGCTATGCCTGTTTCCACTATTGCATCTGAGTCAGCACTAGGGGTCATGTATTAGATCCATTTCGTAGCTCACTTACTATTAAGATGTTGGAGGCTCTTATTTGTTCACAAGACTGGATTCAGGCTATGTGTGCACCATTCATCAATGAGGAGAGCTTGGTTGAATTATTGGAAATTTAGTCAGGTAAAACTTTTGCTTTAGTTTCAATTATTTAATATTTTGTTTCAAATATTTAATATTTACTTATATTTAGTTTTTTTCCCTATTTTTTTTGTAGAATTTTCGTCGATGGCATTGGACAATACTTGTGGTCATCTAGATGATTGATGATTCTATGACATTTTGTATTGTTGCAGCCCTCGGAAGGTAGAATATGCAATCTCATTGCCTTTTTACTATTTTTATTTTGAATTTTTTAAATTATTGCAGCCATTAACCATTCTATCATTACAATACACTGTTTTTTTAGATTTCTACCATAGATTTTTGGATGAAGAAATCTACCGTAGATTGCTATTGGATATTTGGATTTGGATGAAGAAAGATGTTTTTATTGGATATTTGGATTTGGTGTATAACATTTTATTTTTGTTTTGTGTAAAACATTTTATGTTTGGTTTATATAAAACATTTTATGTTTGGTGTGTGAAACATTTTATGTTTGATTAAAATTTGAGGAAGTTTGAAAGAAATATTACAATTTTTGTTTAGAAGAAATATTGCAAGTTTAATTAAGATTTTATGTTTTATTAAAATTTGGAAGAAATATTGCAGGAAATTCGGTTTCACATTCGGGTATTGGTAACCAAACCAACATTTCAGGTACCCACATATTCGGGTATTGCATAAACCGATTGGTTACCGAGTACTATTTTTACACTACCCGAATATTCAGGTTAGGTAGTAGAATGGCATATTCGAGTCGGGTACCCGATTTTGTCCACCCCTAGCACAAATAGCTGAGCAGCATTGACAACTTCTTGTTCGCCTAGAAGTGCCTCAAGAATAATGAGCTCATTTGCTGCCATGTGTTGATAGACCTTGGTGGAAGTGATTTGAACCAACGTTTAGCATGGGCAATCAGAGTCATTTCAAGCAGTGACATTTTGCCAAGTTCGAGACTTGGTGCAGCTCCATGAGGTCATTAAACTCATAGAGGTGATCCTGAGGATTAGCATTTCCGTTAAATGCCTTCATATCTGGCATTCTGAATCTTGGTGGGAGAGGTGCTGTTAGAACCTTGGGAGAAAAGGGAGACGCCTCAGCAATCACTCCCTGCTCATTTGTTTGAGCTCGAATCTGGTCTAGAGTTCGTTGTAAATCCTCTAGCTAAGGAATCAAGGCTTTTAGAGGATCACTTTCCGCAATCTAGGTGTGTGCCCTACGATTGTAGTTGATAAAAAATCGTAGATCAATGCTTCCCATGCTTTGGCTGGAGCCTTTAGCATGCCTTAACACTTGTGGGCCAAAACCCTGTGAATGTGATAAGTGGTTGGGGGAGTTTTCCCTATCTTTACGATGGTCTAAACCAATGCATTGATGGTGGGTGTTTCCCTCTCGGTGATGGTTGGAACCATCGTGCCGATGATGATGGGAATCTCCACGCCTGGCACATTCATGGGCGTGCTCGTGCAATGTGCCGAGGGACTACCCTAGGCTTGAAGTATTGCCAAGCCATAGAACATGAGTTTTATCTCTTTGTTCATGGGTAGTATTCAAATGCCCTTTTGAGCCTTTCTGCCCTTAATCAATGACGCATTTACCCTTTTGCACTGCAATGCATGTGACACAAGGATGTGCTCATTTCCATATTTTTGCGCGATCTGTAGGGGTCTTTGGTAGTGATACCGCCCTGTCTGAATTTGGCAGTACTACTTTGTCCAAACGTTCCAATCGTTGGTTCATTGTTTGGAGAGTGTTGTCAAGTTTTCCCAAATAATAGATTAAAGCAAGATCCATCTGGGAGGTCAGGGGAATAATAGTTTGGGGAGTTGGAACTCCTTCGGGAGGAGTTTCCTCTTGGTTGCAGGGAATTTTCTCGTTGTTGTTGTTCGTGCTAGGATGCTTAGTTTCAAAACCACGAGCCATGAGAATTTGTGGTTGATCTTCGAAAAAGGAACTATCAGGTCAGTTGAGATTACTAGATAGAGAGTTGATGCCAACTTGAGCCCTCTTTTTAGCGCCAAACCGTTGATGCTTGATTTTGACACCAATGACTTCGTACATGCAAAATGCTAAGAAGTCAGACGTGGGCTAATTATAGTGAGTGGGTGAGGTACTGTAAGTACAATAGCATGTAAGTAAATCGATGGGTAAAAACAACGGAAAACAAAATTATTTCCCATCGATTACTCTGATTAACCCAAGATCAGGGTCTAGTATGTATATATTTTACATGCTTAAATTGAAATAACGCAAATCCAAGCAAGATTAGATTATACCAGCATTTGCAGGCTCTGTCAATATCTCTGAACACTATTTCGCTACCAATCCAAGAGTAGAATCGAACTTACGTCATCAACACGAAGACAGTATGACAGAGACCAAGGATTAACTTTGCCAAAGTTAATACTTGGCTTTAAGGAGTATGGTATTTTGGAAGGATGAAGTGAAGAGAAGAAGAGAGAAGAATTTCTCTCAAGATATATCATCCACCGCTCAAATGAGAGAATTGTCTCTCAAACCTAATTTTCCTTTCTTTATATAGAAAGACAAAATATCCATTTCACGCCCAAAGTTTAGCTACAACCAACTTAGGTGGAATCACACATAGGTCCCTGTTTAATTATTTAGTTAAATAATAATATTAACTTCAATAATTAAATTCGTAATTTTGCTAAATTACTCAAATAACAAAATTGGACACAGACTACAACCTCAGTAAATTTAATTACACTATAAAATTACCAATGTGCCCTTTCATCTTTTAGATGAATATGCCCTTCCAAAGTTTACCATCCTTAAACTGTCTCCTAAGTGTATGACCCATAGACTCCTCATCACATCGACAGTGAGTAGTATCACGATTAACACCAATTAATCGTCTCATTACACACAAACTAAGATTGGCCCCCTAGCAAGGCATCATGGCCACCCGATAGATTCAGATTTAGTGAAATAGCTACTTATCAACGATATGATTACCGTGCAATCAAATCCTTTCATCATCAGTTATCTCATCAAGGCTGAGGTATAGAAATAGTGTCAACCTCAGTTATTCTCAATGTGTTTGTATTTAATTACCAGACCAATGATCGAAATAATAAATTGGATTGGACAACAACTCAATTCCATTGTGACCACAGATTTAGTGTCATTGTCATTTACTAAATTGCGCCGTTAGATAACTTCTCCCGTACCCGGGAGTGATGAATCCTCCGTCGATCCACCATAGTCTTGATAGACTCCCTGATGCAGCCAATCACTACCATATTGATAGCTCTAAATACAACTATGTTAGACTAGTGTCAAACTACACTAATCGGTGCACACGACGCTCTGGTCGTCTCAAGTCTAAGTATCACATACACCACCATTCATGTTCCATAGACACTGGGGTTATCATCTATATGAAATCCTCCGGTGGGTCAGTCCAATTAACTTGCCTACAGCAAGCACCCATGTGTTGCACTAGGTTGTCGGTAAACAACCTCGAAAGTGAGATCAGTCACTGCCTTTCGACAAGGTCATTCAACACTATGATAGCACTATGATAGCCTTACCGTATTATCTGTGTCCTTGGTCAGAATAATACTAGGGCTATGGACATTTCTAGAATGGCCACCATATGTGATCATAAGGTTCTCACTATCAAGATTTGAAACACTTGATACCCTCGTCATGGTTCTACCAGCCTAAAGAGATATGTCAATACATACATATATGATTTACACGATATAGAATGAAATGTCTTTTATTGATCAATAAACATTATTACAAAGAGTCAATTATATAATAATTGATTGGCTGTAGGGCACCTACTCTAACATAGCATGCAAAGACATAAATATAAAGCTGACAAGCTTTATAGTGGTTCAGATGCTTAAAATGAATCCTACATCCATTGTGTTCGTTTATATAAAGATTACTTTCTGATCGCTAGACAAGCTTACAAGAGGTCGCGAGCTGCGATTTGGGATTACAAGTGTTTGGTGTTTTAAGTGTTCTTAGAGAATGTTAACCCAGTCTCTTTCTACTAGTGTCTATGCTATTTTCTTTGTTGAATGCGTGAATGTCTAACCTCTATTTTATGAAGGGGAGCTGCCTATTTATACCCGTTTAGCTCAAGGTAATGATTACACTTTTACAAGTGGCCTGGTGTCGTGTTGATCCCTCCTGCGTTCCCATTCGTTGAGAACTCAAAGAATATCCTTAAATTAAATGGGGCTTAAACAGTTGAACCAAATTTACTCAAGCACAAATTCTTAAGTCAGTTTAGGTCTGTGACAGCTATATTCCTTTTGCCTTTGGAGACGTGTCATGTTATGGACGGTGAAATGGTTTCCTAGATTGTGATTGGTGCTTGATGACATCAGCATACATTAGCCCTTATTTTAGGCATAACGTATCTGAATCTTTAAGTATCATCCCATCCATGTAGGGTGTATATAGGGTATATCAGTAATATGCTTAGATGGCAATTAAGAAAATGGTTAATGTATGGAATGTATCATTGTAACTTTTGTGATGTTTCATGTGTTTGGGCATACAACAACAACCAAAAAAAATAAATAAATAAATAGTCATAGATTAATGTTCATTACATTGATTGTCTACTTAATATAGTACAATACTAGCCAAATGAAAAGGTGTAGGATTATAACCTTTTTAACAAATTCCTTAGATACTCTATGGAACAGACCATTTTATCTACTTCTACACAGAGAACTTGAATGTCAATTTGTATTGCATTCAATATGGCAACTCCACATATCTCATCTCCATCTAGAAACCAAAAGTAGTAGTATTGATGCCTTCTACTGATGCTTGATTTTGACACCAATGACTCATACGTGCAAAGTGCTAAGCGGGCTTAGAAGTTACACGTGATATGGAAATATGTAGCAAGAGAATAAATAAAAGGACGGTTTTTAAAGTGGTATGGATGCTAAAAAACGAATCCTATGTCTACTATAGTTGTATCAATAGATGGTTATAGTCAGGTCGCATGCAGCGAGCTGAGTTACAATCTAGAGAGAATATATAAATATATATATATATATATATATATATAGAGAGAGAGAGAGAGAGAGAGTATGATAAGCCAATCCCGTAAATGAGAGAGGAGCCCTCTATTTATAGTAGGAGGATTCAAGGTATTAATCATGAGTCTGCAGTCCAGCAAGTGTGGTACAATTCCTAACCCGCTTCCTATTGGTTGTCTGCACGAGAGACATCCTTAAATTACGTAGGGCTTGGGGCAAGTGGACGATTCCTAGCCACTCGCAAGCTTGACATTCACCTGCTGCACTGATGAGAATCATACCTCTTCTGTCATTACGTGACGTAGTAGCGTTTAGACAACGTAAAACCTCCCTAAATTTTGATTGGCTCTTACTGATGAGAGTCCACGTTAGCCCTGACGTTTTAGGCATAACAGAAGCCCCCCCAGTTGTTAAGGTTTAAGGATTAAACCTTGAGAACTTCATGATTATGTCGCGACTTGACTTGTCTCGAATGACGCTTAATCGAATTGATCGAGTCATAAGGAGGTCGTAGCATAGGTCTCTAAGAGTAACACAAGCGACCTGAGGTGACTTTCTCCCACAGGTTCAGTGACCTGGGTCAGACCCTACTCAGTGCCATACTGACATGCTTTGAATCTCATCCGCAGCTCGCGACCTGAGAATACATAGCACATTTTTACCGAAAGCAAGGAATCACGTCGTCTCTAAGTCGATACATGGTGAAGAGTGTTTTACTCAAACGACCTATTCAGATGTTATCTGTTGCGCTTGACAGCTAGTCTAGTCAATAAAATAATCTTTATTTTGACAGACGTGTCTATTGCGTAATAAGTGCCAGCCAAGTGCATTAAATGCAAGCCATGCTGAAACGACATTCTTTTTTAGAGCATTAAATACGGATGAGGGCACATTTAATATGGAGGAGGTAACCACGCTGACGCTTGGTTGCTCCAATGGAGGGAAGCGTCGATTGGCATTCACGGAGCGTGGAGGTTACTTTTCCTCTCCGATTAACGACACGTGGTCATAATCAATGGCGAGAAACGTATCCTACCCAAGCGTCACTTGTCTAGGGAAACCAATCGTCATTTTTCCCCCTATAAAACCCCAGGCTCACCTCAAGTTTTGTCACAAAACTCATATTTTCAAAGAAAAAACAAAACTCTCGCGAAATCAGTGCCCTTCTTTCAGTTGATGCGCACTCTCCGTTACAACAGGATGTTCATTCCTAGCAGCCAAGAGGAAGGAAGGTACATTAGGGTTTCTTTTGCTCTTCCATGTCATCGTATGGAGCATTATATAGAGACTAAGTTATCTCTGCATGTCACCCCTTTTTCAGACTTTGGGAGTAACGGATACCTCAGCAACCAGAGTAGTCGAGGGGACAAGCTCACAGGTGCCAGGCGTCCCAACAAGTCCCATGCAAGAGACCTTATTAGTGGCCACCCAGGACAAGATACAGAAAGCAATGGACCAGTACGCACTTAGCGTGGATGTCTACCAGCATAGGACATATACAACTTGGAATCCCCCATAGGGAATGGCCGCGATCTTTAAGGCGATCTTTAAATATGGGGCATTGATACCTTTTCACCCCTTCATTAGATTGATCCTCGACCACTTTGAGGTCGCGCCATTGCAATTGACGCCTAATGCATATATGATAACTGTCACTATGTATATCGCATGTGGCGAAAATGGCCTTGGCGAGCTGACAGCACTGGAGCTCGCATGCATTTACTATCTGAAGAAGAGTAAGGATAAAGACTCTTTTTACCTCTCGAAACGATATACGATCAAGGGAGGAATATTTGGTTACCCCAGTAATGTCGGGGCTTATGAGACCAAATTTTTCTTTTTTGAGTATGATGGTGTCTGCCAGTTTAGGGAGCCGAGTAGGTTTTCCTTTCCTTCAATTTGCGAGTTGTTCTTTTTTCTTCAGCTCTCGTTTATAACAAACTTTTTTGTCTCTTTGCAGGAAATAAGACAACCAGATTGACGGCTTTGATAGATTTCAACTTAATTATGGCATTCGGTAATCTACCCGAGCATAATCATGACGCGAGATTGCTCGTGACGCGAGATTGCTCGTGACTACTGCCAACCTAAGAATGTACAATTTTTTCAATCCAGAAGCATCTTTGGAACCTTTAGTCCGAAAATATCCTCACACTTAGAACCTCTTTCTTTTGTCTGTGGTGACCTTTTCGCTAACATGCTTTCATGACGTGTAGCGACTATGCCACCCAGGGTTCCAAGGCCGACGACGAGGACCAGGGAGTTTGTATTTCCCCAAGTCGTCCTGATTGAGCCAATTGAGGCGATCCGTGGAGATATCCCCATAGGAGGGATACATATTGGCGCACGAACACCCACAGAGCGACATGGGGAAGCTTCTCAGCCCGCGGTTGCTCGCGCCGCTAAGCAGAAAACATGGGCTAGAAAACTGAGAAAAGAAAGCAGCTGCAAGCTGAGGAATCGGAGTCTGAGCTGAAGGGCTTAGAGGTGCAATCAGGGAGATCACAACCTTACCAGGCTTTCTGCTCGGGGGTGCCCTCGAGGAGTGCGCCAACACCTCAACGGCCCCCAAAAGCTCACACAGAGAAGTAGGGGAGGTCGTGGTTGCCCAAAGAAGAGCGGGCAAATAGCGGGTCGATGAGGTACCAATTCCTCCAAGGTCAGACACGCTTGTGTTGGTTTTCATAGGGCAATTCCTGGATCATCTACAACCGGTGGTGTATACCCTATTGGAGTGCCAACTGGCTACGACCTTTGAAAAGTTTGTGGCTTCCTGACCTGTGGACCTAGTGGCCACTGCACTCCTACTGCAAAGCCGAGTAAAACAGCTTGCTCTTACTAAGGATTTTCCAACTTTTATGATTCTCGGGAAAATGGAAGTTAACTCTTGTTTCTTTTCTTTTGCAGTCCCTGCTCGCTTTGCATATGACCCAACAGAAGATCAATCTAGACTCTGTTAGAGAGTTCCACGAGCTAAGGGAAAAGAATACCAAGCTAAACAGGACTTCGCGGCTCTAGATGCAGAGGCAAAGGCGATCCATATTTAGGCGAACTAGTATCTAGTAGAGAGAAATTTTGTCCTTCGCACGGTGGACTTCTAAAAGACTGAGCTCGAGAAGAGAGTCGAGGAGAGCAAAGAGTTACAAAGGACAGTGACCAGACTTACCAAAGAGTGTGGCGAGAGAGAGAATGAGCTAAAGGTAAAATCTGAGCGTGCTATAAAGGCGGAAGACGATGGAGCTCGACTATGGGAGAATTCTGAGAAGTAGAAGGGAGCTCTGGAAATGGACCTTGAGTTGTCCCAAGGGCGGGTCACTTCATTAACTGATTAGATGAAGCAACAAAACCTTGAACTCGAGAGGAAGGCCGCTGACTAGGCAATACAGGCCATCTATAGCTTGCGACCAAGGAATTTGAGGATGGACCTCTCTGACCTCCCGATTGAATATCAGGACATCCTTGCTTCCATAGCCCAGGCTGATGATGTCGAGGAGGAAGAGGGACAAGAGCCATCTCCAAAGGATGACTAGTCGGAGGCATACATCCCCGAGGACCTAGCAGTTGATTGGATGGTCAGCGACCATCCGGGGGATACAGAGGTCGCGTCGGCAGAGCTTGGAGGTGGGGACCAGTGATCGCTCTTTCTGCTTTTACACAACTTTTCTTTTTACTCTTCCTCTTTCTTTTTGTTTATTTTTTCTGCTGCCCATTGTACTTGCTTGGATCACATATATAAAAAATGAGTATTTTCGGTCATTTGTGATAGCACTTCTATAATTCGAGCACTTCACAAAACTAATGTTACATATCTGAACAAGAAACTTGTAAAATATCATAACGAACAAGATCATACAAGACAAATATTTGTTCGAGATAAAGTAGAATGATCTTATTCATAATGGTTACAAGGAAAACTTTACAAGTAAAGGAAATGGAAAATTAAGAGCAAGTTCAGAATTACTGGTAATAGGGGTGAAGATGCTCAACATTCCAAACTCGTGATATTTTGGAACCGTTAAGCCTCTTGAGGTGATACGTTCCAGGTCGTATTACCTTGGCGATGCGGTATGGACCTTCCTAGTTAGGTCGCAGTACCTTCGCACTTGATTCCCTTTTATTGAGAATGACTTCTTTTAGAACCAGGTCGTCTTCCTGAAAGTCTCTTCTCTTGACCTTAGAGTCGAAGAACATTTTCGCATGCTGCTTGTAGGATGCTATCTTTAACCAAGCCTTGTTGCGGTTTTCTTCAACTAGGTCCAAACTTGCACGTAGAAGTATTTCATTGTCTGTTTCATTGAATAGGTCTCTCTGGAGTGAACCAGTTCCTACTTCCACTAGGATCATAGCCTTACAGTCATATGCTAGAGAGAAGGGAGTTTCTGAAGTAGAGGTTCTCGGAGTTATTCTATATGCCTATAGAACTTTTGGGAGGTCATCGACCCAATTGCCCTTGGCAGCGCCAAGCTTGGCCTTCAGAATGTGTTTGATGGTTTTGTTGACAGCTTCAACCTGACCATTGGCTTGTGGTCTTGCGATTGAGGCGAACTTTTTATGGATCCCCAACTCATCGTAAAACTGCTTAAATTCCTCATTGTCGAATTGCTTCCCATTATCAGAGATAAGTGTATGAGGAATCTCGTAGCAGCACACTATATTCTTGAAGACAAAATCTTTGAGTTTCTTTGTAGTGATCGCAACCAAGGGCTCAACCTTAGCCCATTTGGTAAAGTAACCTATCGCAACCACAGCATACTTGACGCCCCCCTTTCTGGTTGGCATGGGTCCAACAAGGTCAATTCCCCACATGGAGAATGGCCAAGGGCTGGTCATTGTCATTAAATGGTAGGAAGGAGCTCGCAGGATGTTCACGAACCACTGGCACTTGTTACATTTTTTCACAAAATTGAAAGTGACTTCTTGAAGTTGAGGCCAAAGTACTCTTGGTGGATAATTTTATTAGTGAGGGATCGTGCAGTAGTGTGATTACCGTAGATCCCTTCATGTATCTCACTCATAATATGGTCTGCTTCTTCGTCAGTTACACATCAGAGGAAAGGAGTACTAAACCCTCGCTTCTATAATTGATCCCCAATGAGCGTATAACGAGCAGCTCTGGTGTGTAGGATTGTTGCCTCAGTCTTGTCACTGGGCAGAGTCCTATCTTAGAGATACTGAATGAGTGGAGTCATCTAGGAAATTGACTCTATTGTAGCTACAATCTACTAGGGTGGACTGATTCTAGGAATCTCTATATACCGGATTGGAATACTTTCTGGCACATCTGAGTCTAGCGCTGAGCTATTCTTGCCAAGGCGTCCGCGACATAGTTACTGTCTCTTAGGATTTGCTTGATCGTGAAGTGCTTGAAAGACTCGAGTGCGGCCTTAGTTTTCTTCAGATAGCTGAACATGTTCCCTTCCTTGGCTTAATATTCTCCCAAGATCTGATTAATAATCAGCTAGGAATCACTGTGAATACTGATCGCGCTCGATCCCATTTCTCTTGCTAATTGTAGACCGGTGAGCCACGCTTCATATTCGGCCTCGTTGTTCGTAGCTTGGAACCCAAATTGAAGAATTTTATAGATGCGAGTCCTTTCGGGACTGAGGAGGAGAAGACCTTCCTCGACTCTTTTCTTATTCGAGAAACCATTGACATAAAGGCTCAAAGTCGATAAGTTCTAAATGATTTTCTGGATGACTTTGCTAGCTTGCTGCTCGGATTCCTGATTCGGCTAGTATGAGAATTCCAAAATGAAATCAGCAACAGCGTGCCCTTTGATGGTTGCTTTCGGTCTATAATACAAATTGAACTGACTCAATTCCATTGCCCATTTGAGTAACTTACCCAAAGCTTTCGACTTTTGAAGAACTTGCCTGAGCGGGTAGTTGGTCAGAACATGGATTGTGTGGGTATAGAAATAGGGTCACAACTTCTTAGAGGCGATCAGCAAGGCATAAGCTAATCGCTTCATTTTTGGATACCGCATTTCTGCATCCAATAGTCGCTTGCTCACGTAATACACTTGCCATTGAACTCTGCCCTCTTCCCAAATGAGAGCTAAGTTGACCGTATGCTGAGAGACAAACAGGTATAAGAGTAGAATTTCCTTAGGAAGAGGTTTCGACAGGAGAGATGGCTTTTTGAGGTGTTCTTTTATACTATCAAAAGTTTGCTCGCACTCTAAAGTCTACTCGAACTTTTTGTTGGCCCTAAGTATATTAAAAAATGGCAAGCAATAGTATGTTGCTCTCGATATGAAGTGACTGAGAGTCGCTATTCTCCCATTTAGGCTTTGAACCTGTTTTCGGTTGGTCAGGCTTTTCATATCAAGCAGAGCTTAGATCTTCTCGGGGTTAATTTCGATTCCCCTTTGGTTAACCATATACCCTAGAAACTTTCCTAAGGATACTTCGAATGAGCATTTAAGAGGATTGAGCTTCATCATATACCTTCGGAGTACGTCAAACATCTCAGCGAGATACACTATGTGATCTGAAGTGACATGCGACTTGACCAGCATGTCATCAACATAAACTTCCATCGACTTTTCGATCTGTTCAGAAAACATACGGTTAACTAGCCACTGGTAAGTTGCCCCAGCGTTTTTTAAGCCGAAGGGTATGACCTTGTAATAATACAATCCCCGATCTGTAACGAACGAGGTATGCTCTTCATCCGGTGCATACATCGGGATCTGATTATATCCTGAGTAGGCATCCATAAAACTCAGTAGCTCGTGCCCAGAGGTGGCATCGACGAGCTAGTTGATCCTTGGTAAGGGAAAATTATCCTTCGGACAGGCTTTGTTGAGGTTGGTGAAGTCAACACAAGTTCGCCACTTGCCATTGGGCTTTTTTACCAAGACTAGATTGACAACCCAGCTCGAGTAAAGCACTTCTCGAATGGACCTGTTCAAAATGAGCTTATCTACCTTAGTTTTCAAGGTAGCATAGTGCTCAGGGTCCATGACTATTCTCTTCTAGCGAACCGGCTTGACTGCACTATCAATGTTGAGCGCATGACATATGATATTTGGGCTGATCCCGATCATGTTAGCATGAGTCCATGCAAAAACATTGACATTCTCTTTGAGGAAGCTTGTCAGGCTTTTGGCAAGCTGGGGGTTGAGATTACTCTTGATTCTCAACACTCTAATCGGCTCGTTTTGATAGATTAATACCTCAGATAGGTCCTCAACTGGCCCACTATAAGGGCTCTCCTGGATGCGAGGATTCATGTTATCCTCTACTAGGTCAGGCTGTGGCTAGATCCTGCTGATTACCATAGCCTACTCGGGGATGCCTATTAGCCTTCCATTTCCCTTTCACGCCATCTGCACTGCTCTTACATAGCAGTCACGAGATTCGCATTGGGATCCTTTTACTTCCCCAATCCCTGTCAGGGTAGGGAACTTCATTTTCAGGTGGTAGATGGAGGTGACTGCCTTGAAATTTCACAGTAGAGGTCATCCCAGAATGCCATTGAAGGCAGACAAACAGTCTACCACTTAAAACTCTGTCATTTTGGTCATTTCATTGCTTTCACCCAACATGACTAAGAGTGAGATCGTTCCCCTAGGAATAAGATGATCCCAAGTAAAACCACATAGAGGGATGGAGGCAGGCTTCAATCTGCCTCGTCTAGTTGCATTTTTTCAAAAGCTTGTTGAAACAAGATATTCACAGTGCTTCCATTGTCCACCAACATTCTATGGACTTTGCACCGACCTATTTCAGGCACAATGACAAATGGATCCTCATGGGGATCATGTAGTCGCACCGCGTCTTTTTCAGAAAAGGCGATCTCCTCTTCCCTGCGAACTTGAGTGGGTCGCGTGGCCGTGCTCATCACACTCACATGGTCATGATGAGCTTCCCGAGCATACCTCTCTTAGGCACCTCAAGAGTTCCCCGTGAGGTGCGGTCCTCCAAAGATTATCCCTACATAGTAGAGGCCCTTGTAACCACGACGCTTCTTCCCTTATTCCTCTTGATACTTTTCTTGAACAGGAGTCGAACCATCAACATACACTTTGAAATGCCCCTAGTTCATGAGGTCTTCAATTGCTTGCTTGAGAGCCCGACACTCATTGGTGTGATGCCCATTATCCCGATGATAGTGACAGTACTTTTTGCTGTTTCTAACTGAGAGAGGATTCTTCATGGGCTCTGGCTCTCCAAGTATGCTGACCTCCTCTGACTTATCCAGAATAGGCGACATTGAGGCATTCAAAAGAGTGTATTGACTTTTGTCGCGATAGCGACGAGAAACTGGGGCATAAGATTATTTGGGCTCAAATCGTTACTTCTTTCCTTTCCACTGATCGTCATTAGCCCATCTACAATCAACCCTTTTACTATTTTCCTCCCGGTCGGGAACACTGGTCGAGGGACCGGGGTCGTGGCGATTAAAAGTGTTAGGAAACGACCCGGTTGCGCAGCGAAAAAACAAAAATTTTTAAAACCATGGATCGTTCCTTAGAACCCAGAATCAAGGCACATAAAATTACAGTTTATATATAACAAGAATCTACAGAAAAATAAAACTAGAGTTTTAGATCCATACCCACGTTGGAGGCTCCTCCAATATTGTCTCTGAACGTGTTTGCTACCGATCCAAGTGTAGGATCGAACTCACAAAGTCCACACGAAGACAATCACAAGGAACCAAGGAGGGATTTGCTAGTTCCTCCTTGGCCTTAAGAAATCAAGAAGAAAACTTTGATTTTGGCACAAACCAAAATGGCGTGGGAGAGTGTTTTTCTTTGTGTTGTGTGTGTTTTCTTTTCTCTCAAAAGGTAGATTAAAAATCTTATTAAAATCACACAAACACTTTTTCTTTTATAGGCAAACTTAGTTGCCCTATTCCAATATGGAATGGGCTTGCGCTCCAACCCAAACACCCCATGTTACCAAACACTCCCAATTAGATATTTTATTTAATTCATCATTATCTCAATTAAAATCAATTAATATTTAATTAACATTTAACAATAACGATGATTTAATTAAATATGTGCGAACACACATTTAAACGTAATTTCACTTATTTAATTTTTCTAAAAAATTAAATAAAGGCTACAATCCCAGCAAATTTAATTGCACTGTAAAATTACCAAAATACCCTTTCGCCCAAAGAGACGAAAACGCCATTCTTTCTTCCTAGCTCTTAAATTATTTTCTATGTGCGTGACCCATAAGCTCCTTATCATACCGGCAGTGTATAGTATTGCGATTAACACCAATTAATCGTCTCACTAATACACAGACCAAGATTGGCCCCTAGCAAGGCATCATGACCATCCGATAGATTCAAATTCAGCAAAGTAGCTACCTGTCAACGATATGGTTACTGTACAATTCGATCCTTTCATCATACGCTATCTCAACGAGACGAAGGCATAGAAATAGTGTCAACCTTTGGTTACTCTCGATATTATGTATTCAGTTTTTGGACCAATGACCCGTATTATAAACTGGATAGAGCAACAACTCAATCCTACTGTGGCCACAGTTTTAGTGTCATTGCCATATACTGAATTGCGCCATGAGATAACTTCTCCTGTACCCGAGAGTGATGAATCCTCTGTCAATCCACCATAGTCTTGATACACTCCTTGATGTAGCCAATCACCACCGTATTGACAGGTCTGAATAGAATTACGTTAGGCTAGTGTCAAACTGTACCAATCAGTGCACAAGGCACTCCGGTGATCTCAAGTCTAAGGATCACATATACCACCATTTGTTAGAGGATTTGTTCCATAGACACTAGGGTTACCATCTTGCTGCGGTATATCCACCTACAGCAAGCACTCATGTGTTGCACCAGGTTGTCACTAAATAGCAAGCACCCATGTGTTGCACCAGGTTGTCACCAAACAGCCTTGACAAGTTAGATCAGTCACTGCCTTTCGACAGAGTCGTTCAACACTATGATAGCCTTATCGTATTATCTGTGCCCTTACTTTAGAATAATACTGGGGCTACGGACGTTTTTAGAATGGCCACCATATGTGCTCATAGGGTTCTCACTATCAAGATTTGAAACACTTGATACCCTCGTCACGGTTCTACCATTCTAAGGACATATATCAATACATATTGCAATAATAATGATTTACGCGACATAGAATAAAATGCCTTTTATTGATTAATGAACATTATTACAAAGAGCCAATTCTACAATGATTGATTGGCTCTAGGGCACCTACTCCAACAATCTCCCACTTGCACTATAGCCAATCATTCATGCATTCAACATTGAATGACCCAAGTGCCCATCATGCTTTTGCTACAACAGAAACTTCAATAGTGGGTTAATAGGTATTCTGCAATTCTGCACGTTCCCTTTCTTATCTATCCTTCAGATAAGATTGAATCAACTAAGTAAGTCTTTGGATTACTGGTTAAACCGTGATTCCTCAGCCACAACAATGTCTCTATTGTTATCGCAGCACAACTATACTGGATTAGCAATACTTGGAATCATCTCAAGTTCAGTAATGAACTTCTTGATCCAAACCGCCTACACGACAGCATTAAAAATGCGATACACTTAGCATCAATTGTAGAATTCACTGCAGTACACTGATTCAAGCTCTTCCAGCTCACTGTAGTTACATTGAGACAAAATTGTGTGATCCCAAATTGCGAACTATGATCATCCTTTTCCTGTTTGGAAATAGCGTCACTGTATTCTCTTACAGTGAGCTCATCTTTCCTCCATAATCCAAGAACATATATTCTTAAGCCTTTTTCAAGTACTTAAGAATGTCAATTGACACTCATCCAGTGTCATTCACTTGGATTTAGTTGATATCTTCTACTAGTGCTAAATGCACATAAGACATCAATCTAAGTACATAACATATTGCTCACTTGAGCTTGATTGATATCCACTACAAGTGCTGAATGCACATTAGATATCAATCTTAGCATACAAGATGGATTCACTTGCTGAAGCATGTGGGATCATCTTCATTCTATCTCTCTCATTGTGTGGTTAAGGACACATATCCTTACAGAGATAGACACCATATGCCATCAGAAGAAATCCTTTCTTGGATTTTTTCTATACTGAATGTGTTCAGTACCTTGTCTATGTACTCTGACTTAGTTTGAGCAACCTACCCGATCTATCACGATAGATCTTTATTCCAAGGATATAGGCTACTTCCCCTAAGTTCTTCATGGAGAAGCACTTAGATAACCAAGTCTTTACCAACTGCAAGTTCGGTATATCATTCCCGATCAGAAGTATATCATCGACGTACAACACTAGGAATGCTACTGCGCTCCTATTCACTTTCTTGTAAACACAGGGCTCATCTTCGTTTTTGATAAAACCGAATTCTTTTACGGCCTCATCAAAACGAATGTTCCAGCTCCTTGAAGCTTGCTTGAGTCCATAAATGGATCTCTGCAACTTGCATACCTTATTAGCTTGACTATCAAGAACGAAACCATCAGGTTGTGTCATATACACATCCTCCTCAAGGTTTCCGTTCAGGAAAGCAGTTTTGACATCCATTTGCCAAATCTCATAGTCATGATATGCAGCAATTGCAAGCATAATCCGGATGGATTTAATCATGGCAACCGGCGAAAAGGTTTCTTCATAGTCAATGCCATGAATTTGTTTGAAACCTTTGGCAACCAGCCGTGCTTTATAAGTATGCACGTTGCCATCCATGTCAGTCTTCTTCTTGAAGACCCATTTACACCCTATGGGTTTTACCCCTTCAGGTGGTTCCACCAGAGACCACACTTGGTTCTGGTACATGGAGTCCATCTCAGATTTCATGGCTTCAAGCCATTTTAACTACTCTGCTCCTATATAGCGTCTCGTAGGTTTTGGGTTCATCTCATGGTAGACTAGTATGTCACCATGTTAGTCGCAAGATAACTATCCCTCTCGGGCTCATGGTGTACCTCCTAGATCTACGTAGCTCCTGTGCTACCTGAGGTGGTTTACTTTGATCCACAAGTTATAGAGTAACCTCCTTTTGATGTTCAACCACTTCCTGTGGCACATCATCCTGTCCTTCGTCTAGTAATCTCGTGATTCTAGAACTTCATCCAGTTCTATTTTCTCCTACTGTACTTCTTAGAAATATTCCTTTTCTAGGAAACACCAGATCGAGCACAAAAAATTTTGCGCTCTCTGGGTGGTAGAAATTATCCTTTGGTCTCCTTTGGATACCCCCCAAATATACATTTACAGGATTTTGGGCCCAGCTTGTTCGAAGTCAATTTCTTAACATAAGCTTCGCAACCCCAATCCTTAGATAAGACAAGTTGGGCTTTCGCCCCCTCCATAGCTCATATGAGTCTTATCTATAGACTTTGACGGCACATGGTTCAAAACGTGAGTCGCAGTCTCTAGGCTAACCCCAAAATGATGCAGGTAAATCATAAAACTCATTAGAGACCCAACCATGTCAAGTAAGGTCCTATTCCTCCTTTCTGACACTCCATTGTGTGGGGTGTAAGTAGGGTGAGTTGTGATATTATCCCACATTCCTTCAGGTATGTTTAGCTCAACTTGCCAAAGTTGGCATAGTTGTCATTTTGAGATTATCCTTGTTGTCTTTCTTAAGAACATATTATTATGGAACAGTTCCTAAAGATATTATTTATACTCAAGGACATAATCCATTAGTAAACTAATATTCTCATTTTTCCATGTGGATAGAAAATAATTTCTAGAAACTGAAGAAAAACCATAATAATCCACAAGTTCCAAGAAACAAGTCCATCGGCTAATTCAGACGATAAGATCCTACAGCAAATGCAGCAGCACGTGCTTCATTTCCACCTCGTAGGTCCACCTCTCCCTTGGCGAGCAATCTACTCTACCGTAGTTTCCACAGATCAATCAAATGTAGAACCATATCTTGTGTCAACTAGATATTTACAGGAGAATCTCAATAACGTACCTGACGAAGAAGTAACATTCTTCTTCCCTTTTGCTAGGAAGGCCTTGCAATGTTTCCTCCATGGATGGGATTCCCATAATAAGGACAAACGCCTTTCCTTTCTGCAATAGTTCTTTCCATTGACTTCTGAGCCCTATCCTTTTCACTTGAGTTGCTTCAACCAACGTCAATGTTTCTGACATTTTCATGCCTGACTCAGAGCCTTCAACAAATCCAGAAGCTCAGAAAGGGTATTCTTCTATCTTCCTCAATAAAGTCATGACAAATTGAGAAAAGAATCTGCAAGACTGTAATATTAAGTTTATCATTAAACCTTCATTAGTCCACATCCCAAAATCTCAAGCTTGTTCATATACTCGGTCCACTTGAGTATATGATCGCCATTTTGGTACCCTCTTCCATCCTACATTTGATAACGACCGAGACACCATATGCTTCTCTTTCTTCGAAGAAGTGAAGAATAGAAGCTAAATCCATTTTCTGGCACTGCTGTCGCAGTAATGGTGCTATTGATGCAGCACAATGTATCTAGTCATTTCTGCTTTTGCATCATGTGTATGCTTCACTATATATAACCCAGTCTCATGGATAAACTATCAGCAGGCTCTGGTGATAGAGCCTGCTCAATGGTGTATAATCCATCGCTTGACTGGAGTATATTGTTTATGCTTCTATACCTCAATGAAATTTCACCATCCATTTCTCTCCCAGTTTGTGATTTGTCGCCGTTGTTGGATCATTTTGCTCAATTTTAAGTGAATCTACAAGTGCAGAATAGTAACCGTTATACCATGTTCATTATTTGTTTAATATGGTCTTTTATTAAACGAGCCCACTATTTTACTCAAGTCAATAGCCCTTGCCATTACTTGGGAAAGCCCGTTGACTTTCCTAGTGGACCGAGATCCCATCCTTCCCATTTCAAACCTTCGCTTTGCCGAACAAGCCAAAATGAGTTGTTAGGTAGGCCAACAAACTTAATCTATACCAGTTCATAGCTCCTACATCAACCTCAAATGTGAAAAAGCCAACAAGCCAATCACACAATCCAATGGTCACTACATGCCATCGTTCTCAATGTGATTCTCAGTATCAGTAAGTGGACACTACAGTCACCACGTACACACAATATGTGTACTGCTCTACTATGCCTATGACGCGTGTTTATCAACCTTCGCTTTGGCGAACAAGCAAAACCGTCATTTTAAGTCGACCCATCACCATTAGGAAAACTCCAATGCATTTTACCTCCCACTGGAGAAGTGTACCCTTCGCTTTGGCGACAAGGTTCGACGAACAATGGTTGATTAAAACCATGGTGATGGAGGCTTACGTGACTTAATATACTTTATTGAGGTTTTGTATATTTAATGTCTCACCAGATTATTATCTTTGTTGAATGACATTGTTTGCCATGTTTCAACATTCAACCTTAGCATGCATTCTAAGCAAAATTTAAACATGCCGGTACATGGCCCAACTAAAACCGATTTTCTCGAGCCTAGAGGAATCGGTGGGTCACCTAGGGGTCCGTGTAATAAAACTTGAGTCTTCAAGTAGGATCGTCTCTTCCTTGATCCGTCTTCAAGTACATTATAAAGCATCATTCAAATTTTTATAAAATTAATCTAAAACTAATTTTACATCAACAAATATAGAAACCTCGATTTACTTCAGGGGGAATAAGATGAGAAAAGAATGTACACGGAAGAGAGATAAGTAGGACACGCAGGCCCTATTTAAAATATTACAACCTACATACTCAAATAATTTAAAACATTCACCCTAGGTCTAAAGCTCATGTACCGGACACCATGCAATATACAAACAAGTACATAGCATATTTTCAAAAAACAATCAATTTTTGAATTGGGTGGGTTATTAATAATTACCCTCTTAAATGTGCAGAATGATTATTGGCTTTATAGGTTCTTAAAAAAAACTACAGTTCAGTCCCTTTGTGAAAAACAGAAACTAGGAAAAGCTACAGACTTGCCGCGGAGAAGATAAAACCTTTGCCGCGCGAAAATTTCCAGAGAGAACTTCGTCGTGGCGAAGCTTTCCAAATCGCAGTTCGCATTTTTTACAGTTTTTGTGTAATATCACGAATCCCAATCATCGAACACAATACGTTCAACCAGGATACAACCAACCAAATAACATCCACAACACATTATTAAACCTTTTACATTTGAATCAATCAATCAATAGTAGATTTACAGATTTAACAAAAACAAGGTTTCATGGCAGATTCTCAGGCAACATGTTATCAACAACACTGTAATCAACCATCATAAAAAACTGTAAAATCTAGTACCCTAGGCTCTGATACCACTGTTGGGAAACGACCTGGTTGCGTACAAAAAAACAAAATTTTTACAACCATGGATCGTTCCTTAGAACCCAAAATCAGGGCAATATAATTACAGTTTATATATAACAGAATCTGCAGAAAAATAAAACTAGAGTTTTAGATCCATACCCACTTGAGGCCCTCCAATATTGTCTCTGAACTTGTTTGCTACCGATCTAAGTGTAGGATCGAACCCACGAAGTCCACACGAAGACAATCACAAGGAACCAGAAGGGATTTGCTAGATCCTCCTTGGCTTTAAGAAATCAAGAAGAAAACTTTGATTTTGGCACAACCAAAATGGCGTGGGAGAGTGTTTTTCTTGTGTTGTGTGTGTTTTCTTTTCTCTCAAAAGGCAAATTAAAAATCTTATTAAAATCGCACAAACACTTTTTCTTTTATAGGCAAACTAGTTGCCCTATTCCCATATGGAATGGGCTTGGGCTCCAACCCAAACACCCCATATTACCAACACTTCTAATTAGATATTTATTTAATTAATCACTATCTCAATTAAAATCAATTAATATTTAATTCATTTAACAATACCGATGATTTAATTAATATGTGCGAACCCACATTTAAACGTAATTTCACTTATTTAATTTTTCTAACAAATTAATAAAGGCTCAAACCCCAGCAAATTTAATTGCACTGTGAATAACCAAAATACCCTTTCGTCCCAAAAGCAAAAACGCCATTCTTTTTCCTGGCTCTTAATTATCTTTTATTTGTGTGACCCATAGGCTCCTTACATACCGGCAGTGTATAGTATCGCGATTACACCAATTAATCGTCTCACTAATACACAGACCAAGATTGGCCCCTAACAAGGCATCATGGCCATCTGATAGATTCAGATTCAGCAAAGTACTACCTGTCAACGATATGGTTACCGTACAATTCATCCTTTCATCATACGTTATCTTGACGACGAAGGCATAGAAATAGTGTCAACCTTTGGTTCTCTCGATATTATGTATTCAGTTTCTGACCAATGACCCGTATTATAAACTGGATAGAGCAACAACTCAATCTTACTGTGGCCACAGTTTTAGTGTCATTGTCATATACTGAATTGCGCCGTGAGATAACTTCTCCCGTACCCGGAGTATGAATCCTCTGTTAATCCACTATTCTTGATACACTCCTTGATGTAGCCAATCACCACCGTATTGACAGTCTAAATAGAACTGCGTTAGGCTAGTTGTCAAACTGCACCAGCGGTGCACAAGGCGCTCCGGTGATCTCAAGTCTAAGGATCACATACACCACCATTCGTTAGAGGATTTGTTCCATAAACACTGAAGTTACCATCTATATGGAATCCTCTATGTGTCCCAGTTGAACTTGCTACGGTATTCCTCCATAACAAGCACCCATGTGTTGCACCAGGTTGTCACCAAACAGCCTTGACAAGTGAGATCAGTCACTGCCTTTCGACAGGGTCGTTCAACACTATGATATTCTTGCCGTATATCTGTGCCCTTACTTCAGAATATACTGGGGCTAACGGGTTTTTAGAATGGCCACTATATGTGCTCATAGGGTTCTTACTATCAAGATTTGAAACACTTGATACCCTCGTCACGGTTCTACCATTCTAAGGACATATATCAATACATATTGCAATAATAATGATTTACGCGACATAATAAATGTCTTTTATTGATTAATGAACATTATTACAAAGAGTCAATTCCACAATGATTGATTAACTCTAGGGCACCTACTCCAACAAAAAAGTGACCATGAAATTTTCAATTTAGAGATATTTCTCAGTGAGGTTGTAGAAGCAAGTGAGGAGAACATCATTCTCGGATTACAGTTCCTTCTACAGTCAGTCTGTGGGCGAATCCCTGCGATATGAGAGTCTGAACGGACTCTTTGGGAGTATGAGCCACTTTGTGGAGTTTCTTATGGAATTTGTCTATGTAAGACTAAGGGATTCATTCCTTCATGCCGTATGTTGCTCAGATAGCTCAATGGCATCGAGAACTTCCTGCTTGCCTGAAAGTGTCTCACGAACGATGAGCCATTTGTTGCCATGACTGATTAATCCCGCGGAAGCGATCTAACCAGCGCTTGGCATGGGCAGTTAGGGTTACTACTAAGCAGCGACATTTGGCCAAGTCCGAGACTTGGTGGAGTTCCATGAGGTCGTTCAACTCGTAAAGATGATCCTGCGATCTAAATTCCCATCGAATGCCCACATGTCAGGCATTCTGAATCCGATGGGAGAGGAGTAGTTAAAATTACTAGAGAAAAGGCAGATGCCACTGTGATCTTCCCAAGCTCATTATGTTGAGCCTTAAGCTAATCCAAAGCTCGATGTAGTTCCCCAATCTGAGGCAACGAGCTACCAACGTGGGTTTAACCCTCACGGTTGAGAAAATACCATAATCGGGCTCTTCCGCAACTTGGCCAGAAGTCCTGGCGAACATCGACACATACTGGCTGGGCCTGTGAAGGCATTAATGGCTCGAGGAGTTTTTCCGACCTCTGCGGCGGTCTGAACCGACTCATAGATGATGAGGGTTTCCCGCATGATGACGATCGAGGTCATCATTTCGGCGATTTTGAATCTCCCTGCCTTGCACTTTTGTGGGAGTGCCCATGTGATGTGGCGTGGGATAGCCATGCTGCGACATGTTGTCGAGCATAATGCCACTGGTATTCGTTGGTCCCTCGGAGCCCTTCGGTCCACTGCTCGCCACTTGCTTTCCCTTACTTTTTTGCACTGCAGTACGCGTAGTACAGGCTTTTGCCATTTTTTCATGCTTTCGAGCAACCTGCAAGCGTCTTTGACGATGCATCGCTTCATTGGACCTAGTGGTACGACCCGATACAAACAGTCCAGCCTTTGGCTACCTTTGGAGAGTATTATTGAACCTCTCCGGTAACTCATCACGGTTGGGTCGAGCTGTGAGCTTGAAGGAATATCGGCCATGATACTTTGTTGGCTGGCGGCACTTCGGGAGAAGTGTCATCCTGTACCCGGGGGATTTCCTCATTGTCAAGGTTGGTTTGCTTAGTTTTGAAACCGTGAGCCATTTGCTTATGGGTAGGACTGATTGGTCGGAGGTTTCTAATGAAGAGCAGATACTAAATCAGACCCTCCTTCAGCGCCAAACTGTTGATTCTTGAATTTGACACCAACGACTCATACGTGCAAAGTGCTAAGTGGGCTTAGAAGTTACACGTGATATGGAAATATGTAGCAAGAGAATAAATAAAAGGACGGTTTTTAAAGTGGTTCGGATACTCAAAAGCGAATCCTATGTCCACTGTAGTTGTATTATAGATGGTACAATCAATGTATATATATATTATAATATATATATTATCTATATATATATATATATATAATATATATATATAGAGAGAGAGAGAGAGAGAGAGAGAGAGAGAGAGAGAGTATGCTGTTTGAGACTAAAAATAAGTCAATCCCGTAAATGAGAAAGGAGCCTTCTATTTATAGTGGGAGGATTCAAGGGATTCAAGGTAATAATCATGAGTCTGCAGTCCAGCAGGTGTGGTACAATTCCTAACCCGTTTCCTATTGGTTGTCTCCACGAGAAACATCCTTAAATTGCGTAAGGCTTGGGCAGGTGGACGATTCCTAGCCACTTGCAAGCCTGACATTTACCTGCTTCACTGACGAGAACCATACCTCTTCCGTCATTGCGAGACGCGGCAACGTCTAGACGACACAAAACCTCCCTGAATTTTGATTGGCTCTTACTGACAAGAGTCCATGTCAGCCCTGACTTTTTAGGCATAACACATTCTATTCTGGCAATAGAACTATAGCTTGAATGGATTGTCATTAGACTTGGATATTCCCTTGCAACCTTTCTCCACACCTGCACACTTGATTTCAAAAGCCATGACTCCTCTCAATATCAAAAAATTCAAGCAGTTTTACTTATATCAAAGATAAGTAAAAAAGAAAAATGTTTTGATTAAGAATATCATGTGGTGTAATGGTTGAATCCAAAATGTTTATATAAGGTCTTTGTTAAAAAATTGACCGTCAGAATGCAAAGTTAGCTAACTTTTCAAATTTTAACAAACCATTAAAAAATTCAATGCAATTCAATAATGACATGATCACTCTGAATTGAATTTTGGGCAAAACGGAGATTTCAACTTTTAAGTTAGTATTTTCTATTAATAAATGGTGTGTAGGGGGGAATTTGGGTAAACAGAAAACCACAAGGGAGGTTTTTGAGAGTTTATAAGAATGAGTGAAATCTCATAAGGGGCGTTTAGTTCAGGAATGTTAGATTACTGGGAATGTTAGATTACTGGAAAGATAGATTACCTTGGAAGATTACTAGGAATCTTTAGGAAAGTATGTTTGGTTAGTTGGTGGGTATATTATATTAATATGTTTGATTATGGGGAATAAATTGGTGGGTATGCTGTTTACATTACTAAATTGTCCCCCTTTTAAATATTAATATAATATTATTTTTATTATTTATTTTTGAATAATTTCTTTTAACCCCCAATATTTCAGATTTAGCTAAAACACCCCTGCTTATATAAAACTTTAATTTATGATGAAATCACCCCCACCTCCTGCCGTCGCCTGCCGCCACCGCGAACCACCGCCGGATGTCTCCGAAAGTCCCCGTGAGTATGTCACCATGACCAAGACGCTCCAATATGGCTGTTTCTGGCCATATTGATAGTCGAAAACGGCCATATCCGTTAACGGCCATGTTCGTGGCCGTGGCCGTTAATGGCCAGATCTGGCCCAGACCTAGCCGTTAATGGCCAGGGATCTGGCCGTTAACGGCCAAATGATGGCCGGAAACGGCCATATCGAAGCCTCCCGAAGCCTCCCACAAAATTTCCTTCTTTTTTAAGGACTCCGACGATTTTCCGGCGGTGGTCCGTGGTGGTTGGCCTGCTGTCAGCGGTGGTGGCTGGGTGGCAGTGGTGGTCAGTAAATGATTTTAAATATAAGGGCATTATTGTCCAAAATTTAAATTAAACAAGGGTAAAATTGAAATGGGATATTAATGTAAATTTGTTTTAAAGTAGGGGTATTATTGTCCAAAATTTTTATTAATAAGGGATAAAATTGTAACAAAAAAAGATAATCCTGGTAATCTTAGAATACCTAAGAAAATGGAAGTAATCAGATTACCTCTGATATTACCAATAGTAACCACTATTGGTATTTGAAGATTACCGATATCTTATATTACTTGACAATCAAATATAGTAATCAAGTAATATAATATGACTAGAGGTAGGCAAGGGACCGATCCCTTGCGGGCCCAGGCCTGGGCCTGTTTGGGACTGGTCCCAAATGGGACCAGTCACTCATCGGCCTGGGACCGGTCCCAGGCCCATGAGAAAAACTAGGACCCGGACCAGGCCCTAGGCCTGGTCGGGACTGGTCCCATGGGCTTGGATAATTTCATTTTCCCCCCTCAATTTTTTTAATATTTTGGGGGCAAAACGAAATTTTATAGGGGGTTTTTAGTATTTTTTAGGGGTAAAATTTATAAATTTTATAAATTTTTTGGACCTGGAAGATTTTTTTTTTTATAAATTTTGTAAAATTTTTTTTAATCCTCGTAATTTATATTTATTTTAAAATTAACAGGGGGTTTTATGTAATTTGGCAGGGGACTATATTGAAAAAATACAAAAAAATTTGGCCCAGGCCCGGGCCCTCATCCTTAGGCCTGGTCCTGTTTTGGGACCAGGCCTCCTAGGACCGGTCCTCTCAAAGACCGGTCCTAGGATCGGATTTTAGAGCTGAGCTTTTAGACTCGGTCTCAAATACTTAGCTCTAAATATAATATTACTCCAGTAATTCAACTTAACCCCCAACCAAACGCTCCCGTCTTTTGAATAGACCTTTGTTAAAAAATAAAATAAAGCGAGCTTAAAATCCTTGGTGATCGGAAATATAAAATTTAAAAATTGTTAAGCGTAGGGCCCTCCCAGATGAGGTGGCAGAATGTGGTTTGAAACAGCCACAGACGTAGCTCACGGGACCTGCATTCCGAGAGAGAGTATGCTGTTTGAGACTAAAAATAAGTCAATCCCGTAAATGAGAAAGGAGCCTTCTATTTATAGTGGGAGGATTCAAGGGATTCAAGGTAATAATCATGAGTCTGCAGTCCAGCAGGTGTGGTACAATTCCTAACCCGTTTCCTATTGGTTGTCTCCACGAGAAACATCCTTAAATTGCGTAAGGCTTGGGCAGGTGGACGATTCCTAGCCACTTGCAAGCCTGACATTTACCTGCTTCACTGACGAGAACCATACCTCTTCCGTCATTGCGAGACGCGGCAACGTCTAGACGACACAAAACCTCCCTGAATTTTGATTGGCTCTTACTGACAAGAGTCCATGTCAGCCCTGACTTTTTAGGCATAACACATTCTATTCTGGCAATAGAACTATAGCTTGAATGGATTGTCATTAGACTTGGATATTCCCTTGCAACCTTTCTCCACACCTGCACACTTGATTTCAAAAGCCATGACTCCTCTCAATATCAAAAAATTCAAGCAGTTTTACTTATATCAAAGATAAGTAAAAAAGAAAAATGTTTTGATTAAGAATATCATGTGGTGTAATGGTTGAATCCAAAATGTTTATATAAGGTCTTTGTTAAAAAATTGACTGTCAGAATGCAACGTTAGCTAACTTCTCAAATTTTAACAAACCATTAAAAAATTCAATGCAATTCCACAATGACATGATCACTCTGAATTGAATTTTGGGCAAAACGGAGATTTCAACTTTTAAGTTAGTATTTTCTATTAATAAATGGTGTGTAGGGGGGAATTTGGGTAAACAGAAAACCACAAGGGAGGTTTTTGAGAGTTTATAAGAATGAGTGAAATCTCATAAGGGGCGTTTAGTTCAGGAATGTTAGATTACTGGGAATGTTAGATTACTGGAAAGATAGATTACCTTGGAAGATTACTAGGAATCTTTAGGAAAGTATGTTTGGTTAGTTGGTGGGTATATTATATTAATATGTTTGATTATGGGGAATAAATTGGTGGGTATGCTGTTTACATTACTAAATTGTCCCCCTTTTAAATATTAATATAATATTATTTTTATTATTTATTTTTGAATAATTTCTTTTAACCCCCAATATTTCAGATTTAGCTAAAACACCCCTGCTTATATAAAACTTTAATTTATGATGAAATCACCCCCACCTCCTGCCGTCGCCTGCCGCCACCGCGAACCACCGCCGGATGTCTCCGAAAGTCCCCGTGAGTATGTCACCATGACCAAGACGCTCCAATATGGCTGTTTCTGGCCATATTGATAGTCGAAAACGGCCATATCCGTTAACGGCCATGTTCGTNTAAAGAGAAACAGTTGAGGAAAAAGTTGAGAGGTGAGTTGTACATGAATTGGTTGTGATTAGTTTCCTTGTTTGCATTAACTGATTGAGAGTAATTGTGGAAAATGATGAAGAGAGATAAATGTCATTAACTCTACTTTATTTTATTTTGTTGCTTCCTAAGTTAGGTATGAATATGCATGGATTAAATATTGTTGCTTATGCATCATGATGGTATTCTTGATATGACTTGAGATGATGGTGTTCTTGACATGACTTGAGTGTAGTGTTTGTTTGAATTAGTTTGCCCGAGGACTTGCAAAAGCTAAGTGTGGGGGAATTTGATGAGAATACAAAATGTCATATTTACCCCCCTTAATGTCTAGTCTTTTATACTTATTTGCTGCCTAAATATACTCATTATTATTCTATTTTTATTTAGGATGCAAATGGAGGCGTTAATTACAAAACGGAACTAATTAGGTGAATTCGGACAGTTTCAAAATTGTTTCGTAATCTGGGCATAACTCTCTCATCCAAGCTTTGATTGAGATGATTCAAAATGTTGTGGAACGTTAAGAAAGAGATCTACAACTTTCATGATTTGAGTTTATTATTTGTTGCAATCTATTGCTAAGTTAGATATCATATCCATAATTGTTTGATACCTTTAACTTGTGAAGTAATTAAGGTTGAAGAGTTTGCTGCGTCAGAAATTATTAAGTCTTAAGAAGAACATTTGACTGAATTAAATGCAACCGCTTGAGTTTGTGTTGTTTAGCTTCATTGATCTCTCTATGTCTTAAGGCTGCCACTAGATTAAATCTTTAGCGCTTGTCTAGGGTTGTTCAGTAGTAAGGTTAATTAGAACGCTTGTTTCCTAATTAATTACAACTAAGGAGAGATAGGAAAATAGTTCCAACGGTGAATATTCAGAGTATGAATTGATTTATTTTTGCATCGATGATCAGTTGTAAGATTCCGGTGGTGGATGTTGACTTAGACCAAGGTTTGTTATTTTGATTGATTAATTAATTTGAATTTTAATTCGGGGTGCCTACGACAGCACACCAGGAGTCGTGAGTGACATAGTCCCACATGCACGCCGCCTTTAGTGAGCAACCTTATAATTCAGAAAGAAGAATTGTACAGTTCATTAGAAGTGTGTGTGGATGAGGACTGTACCCAGAATTAGAGAATTCGCTCACACGGCCAAGGCTCCGAATCCATGCCTCAACCAAGTCCGATCGGCAAGAATAGAAAAGAAAGAAAGACTAGAAAAGAAAGGAAAAAAATAAAGAAAAAGAAACAAAAAACAGAATAAGAAAAATAGAAAAGAAAATGCATAATTTATGCATTTGCGTCATGAATATGCATAATACCATGCTCATTATCATGGGTAGTGAAAAAATTAGAAAACAAAGAGAAAAACAGAGAAAGAATAGAGAATACTCGGGAAATGAGTTGTAAGGAAATAAAATTCAGGATTTAAGCAATGGAGAAAGAAGGGTAGCATAGCGGGTTTACTTACTAAGCCATCAGTGTTCACTCTGTTGTTTTTAATGTTTTGTAGGTAATAGGTGAGTGGCGGTCACTCGGAATGTCACGCAGTGGAAGGGTTGGGCTACACTGTCAGTTTGCTATTTTTGAGAACATTTTGTAAATATTTGTATATAAAGAAAAATTAAATATGGGCCCATACTTTATTACTCGTATATATGTGTGTATTTCTTATATATATTTTAATGAGTTTTAGTGATTATTTTACGAGTATACTAGCTAGAAAGAAAGTATTACATTGAGTGATAATATCTAGTTCATGATTAATATTAATCCTATATAAACATGCCACTTTTTAAATTGGATTCTAGAGATTTCATTAATAAATGATTCTTCAGTTTCTTCAATAATTTTTAATTCTGATTTGAGGTTGATGATTGTTTTATAGTTTCTTTAGAGGCTTTTAAACATAATAAATTTGTCTTAATTTCAAAATTATCTTTTTGTAATTCTTTAACTTGATTTTTCAGAATATTAATTTCTTCTTGTAAGTCACTTAAAGTGACTTGTGTGGGTTTTTCAAATCTTTTTAATATCTTTTTTAAATTATAAGAATCTACATCTTTTTGTTTTTCTTCAAATAAAATTAATTCTTTAAGTTTTAATAAATATTCTCTCTTAAAACATTATCATCATCATCAAGAAACTTTTGGTCAGTGTCCTTTACTTCCTAAGTGGCATCAGGATCAAGCTCAGCCATATAAGGATTGTCAAGGATATATGATGAGACTCCCTGCACTGCTAACAAACAATAGCCAAACAGTACAAGATAACAGAATATGTTCACCACAAACAAGCCTCAACCAAGTATATTAATGGAGAAAAGCAAAGAACAACCAAAACAATTGATAAACTCAACAGATAGATCCCAGCAATTCGAGGAGCTGGGGACCTCCCACAATGACACTATTTTTATCTCCCCCCCTTCACCAACACTGACCTCCTTTATTTATACTAACTTCCAGACTACCCATTCTCTATGCTAACAACCTGATTCCCCACTCACACAAATAACAACTTGATTCCCTACTCACACGTGATTGTAACTAATTCCCCTAACAACCAACAGCAAAGCCCTCACATTCCCGATTGTCCCTTATGCCCCTTGTATTGGTAAACATGTTTAATGGGAGGTCTATCAATATACAATTTCCTTTTGAACTTCAATACAAGTCGAAGATTTCGATTATCGTTCGTAGGTTGGTATTGCTCATTTTAGTGAATCTACAAATGCAGAAAAATAAATGTTATTACAATGTTTATTATTGTTAAATAAGGTCTTTTATTAAAAACGCTCCCACTATTGTCCTCAAGCCAATAGCCCTCATTGTTAATGAGCTTTCCTAGTGGACTGAGATCCCATCTAGCCCATTTCAAATCTTCACTTTGGTGAACAAGCCAAAATGGATTGATTAAGTAGGTCAAAAAACTTAATCCACATCAATTAATAGCTCCCACTACCAACCTCAAATGCGAAGTAAGCCAACAAGCCAATCACACAATAGAGTGACCGAAGCCATTGTCCTCAAGTGTGATTCTCAATAACAGTGGAGTGGACACTACATGTTGCCACATACACACAACAATTGTACTTCTCTATTATGCCTATGAATGCTTATCAACCTTCGCTTTGGCCAACAAGCAAAACATATCATTTAAGTCAACCCATCACCATTAAGGAAAATTCCAATGAGCTTTAACCTCCCACTGGTAGAAGTGTACCCTTCACTTTGGCGAACAAGGTTCCAACAAATGTGGTTTGATTAAAGTCATGGTGTTGGAAGACATTTTAATTACTGACTAAATATCGTTTATTTGAGAGTTTTTATTTTACATCTCATCAATTTATTATCTTTGTTAGAATGACATTGATCAACATGTTATTAAACATTCAACCTTAGCATGCATTCTAAGCAAAAATTAAACATGCTAATACATGGCTCACTAAAACCAATTTCCTCGAGCCTAGAGGAATCGGTAGGTCAACCTAGGGTTTAAAATAAAACTTAGGTCTTTAAGTTATTCCTCTTCATTTCTCCTTCGTTTCTTCATCACGATCATTACAAAGATTTTACAAAATAAAATCCTATTTTAATTTACATTAATAAAATGGAAACCCGTGCTACATACGAGGGGAGTAAGATGAGCATGGAGATATTAGAATGAGGTAGGACACGCAGGCCCTATTTATTTAAAAAATTATAAACAATAAATAGTAGTCTAAGGCTCATGTATCAGGCACCATGCAATTATCAAACAAGAATATTGCATACATTCAAAACAATCAATTTTGAATTGGGTGGGTTAAAATATTAAATTACCCTCTTAAATGTGCAGAATATTTATTGGCTTTAAAGGTTTTGAAAAACTACAATTTGATCCCTGTGCAAAAAACACAAACTGGTCCAGCAGCTATCTCACCACAATAGAGAAAATTCTTCGCTGCGGTGAAGTTCAAATACAACATGATTGCCACGGCGAAGTTTTATTTTGCCGTGCCGAGATTGAACCACCAGATAGCTCCAGGATTCCAAAATGCATCTTGCCAAGGTGAAGTTTTATTTCACCGCAGCGAGATCTATTTTTTTACATTTCGCCGCAGCGAAGTGTTATTTCGCAATAGACAGAAGCCACAATCTCACGGTTGCCACAACGAGAGCTACAGATTTGTGAATGTCCAATTCATGTTTTGTAGTTTTTCACGATTCTAAATCGAATCAAATGCATCAGCATACAACCAGGATATCAACCAACCAAACTTTCATTCATCAACAAATAGATTATCATTTGATCAATCAAATCATGCAATTAACATAGATTTTAAAAATATTTTATACAATAACATGTTATCAACCAAATCTCATGTTATCAAACATCAAATAAAATACTATAATCATTTACCCGAGGCTATGATACCACTGTAAGTAATTGATCTCCCGTACGTAGTGGAAAAACAATAATAAACTAGAAAAATCAATTACTTTTGCGCCAAGATTTGGGCATTGATTACAATACTTTTCATGTTAAAAACATGTATAAAACAATCAATTAATCCATTCAAGGATTAGAAAAACTTACAAACATTTGAAGGCTCCTTCAAGGGTTTGATTTCGCTTATCGATTCAAGAACGGAATCACACAAACGTTGATCCACACGAAGACGGGATTACTCACAATGATTTAATTTGCTAGATTAAATCAATGCTCTAAGTATAATGGTGGGCAGAATTATTCAAAGAAAAATTCTCTGTTTTCTCTCTAGTAAAACATGAGGGAGGCTAGGGTTTTAGTTTAGCGAATATTATTTTGTTTTAATCGAATATTATTTTGTTTTAATTTTTAAGTTGCACTTATATAGTGCAACAATTAAAACCCTATTCCACTTAGGAATAGCCATGGGTATCAACCCTAATCCACCAAACACCCCTTTAACGGTATTTTAAATTTAATTAATTAATTATTATCATTATTAAAATCAATTAATATATTAAAATATATTAACATTTAGTTAATAATAATTCATTTAAATATATGCACACATATATTTAAATATAATCTCACTAATTTTAATGTCAATATTAAAATTGAATACAAGTAACAACCTCAACAAATTTAATTGCACTATGAGATTACCAAAATACCTTTTCGTCCTAAAAGATGAAATACCCCTTTCACATATTAATCTTTAAACTGTCTCCTTATGTATGTGACCTATAGGCTCCTTATCATATCGGCAGTGAGTAGTCTCACAATTGACACCAATCAATCGTCTCACTAAACACAGACCAAGATTGGCCCCTAGCAAGGCATCATGACCACCTGATAGATTCAGATTCAGTGAAATAACCACCTATCTTTGATATGGTTACTGTGCATTCAAATCCTTTCACAATACATTATCTCATCGAGGCTTAGGTACAGAAATAGTGTCAACCTCAGTTATCTTCGATATCTTTGTATTCAAATACTGGATTAATGATCGGAATAATAAATGGGATTGAGTAACAACTCAATCCCACTGTGGCCACTGATTTGGTGTCATTTCCATCTACTGAACTGCGTAGTGAGATAAATTCTCTCGTACCCAAGAGTGATGAATTCTCTATTGATCCACCTTAGTCTTGTACACTCTTCGATGTAGCCAATCACTATCGTATTGATAGCTATAAATAAAACTACGTTGGGCTAGTGACAAACTACACCAATTGGTGCGCAAGGCGCTCTAGTGATCTCAAGTCTAAGGATCACATGCACCACCATTCGTCAGAGGATTTGTTCCATAGACACTAGGGTTACCATCTATATGGAATCCTCTAGTGGGTGTAACGCCCACATCAAGGTACATAGCTTTATTTATGCCCTAATACCCTTAGTTCAATTTTGTTAAAGTTATCTTGAACAAGTGCGAAGGAAATTCTTTAAAATGTTATTAGGGGTAAAATGGTCATTCCACTCATAATTAGATGAAAGAGTGGGGAATGAAAAGAAATAGAATAACATGGAGAAGATAATAAAAATGAGGGTATTTTGGTAATTGACTAAGGGACATAGATGGAATTTTTATAAAGTGCAAGGGTAAAATGGGAAGCTAATATATATTATTATGTAGTAATAAGAGTTCAAGGGTTGAAACCCTAGCCACTCCACCCATTGTTCATGCCACCTTCACCTCAAATTCTCTCAAATTTCTTCACTAAATTTCCAAGGAAATTCATAGGATTTTGGCTAGATTTTGATAGATTTTCAATCCTAAGAATTCAAAGGTAAGATTCTTGCACCAAGATGTGAGATTAAATTTTAAAGTTTTGAATTCTTATGAATTCTTATGGTTTTATATTCTTAGGGTTAAGAGGAAGGGGAATTCTACCAAAGAGAGATTATAGTATTGGAATTGCTCAAATTCAAGGTAAGTAAATCCAACATTAGCTTTGATTGAACAAATACTTGTGTAGAGAAATTTCGTATATGTTGTATGTGAGTTTGGATGATGAGAATTATGGATTCAAATTGAGGTTGTTTGATTTGTGAATCTTATGGCCATGAGAAGTGATGTATTTGTATGTAGAGTTGATGAAATATCAAAGAATGGATGTGGAAGGGTGGAAGGTGAAATTTGGCTAGGGTGGTTATTGGTCTTAGGGAGTTTTTGCTCCAATATTGGTGGCTTGAGAAATATGTGGAAGTGTAACCAATTTAGGGTTTGTATGTGCATGTAAGGTGTTTGATGAAATTTCAAAGAAAGTGCATACATATGAGTATGTTAGATTATTATTTTGTTATGGAAATGTCGTTGGTAGAGATTACCAGTTCCATAATGATATCTTTATATGCCATAATGCATTCTTACATTCTTACATTTGCATTTAGAAAGAATAGCAAAGAATGAGCATATTTACATGCACATATACATGTATGAGAACATTAAAGAATAAAGAAAAAGAAAGAAAAGAAATTAATTATAGAATCATTATCTAAAGAACGTAATTAAAGAATACCCCAAATCTAAAATTTTATTCAAAGAAATATATAAAAAGATAAGAGAAGAGAAGATTGTTGCGATGGGGAACCCGTGAGTGACAGAGAAGAAGAATATCCCCACATGCACGCCACCTTTAGTGAGCGGCCTAAGAATAAGAAAGAAGAATTTGTACAGTCCATAAGAAGTGCATGTCGATGAGGACTGTACCCAAGAAAGAATTTGAGAATACACTCACATGGCCAGGGTTCCGAATCCCTGCCTCAACCAAGTCTAATCGGCAAAAAAAGAATAGAAAAGAAAAGAAAAGAAAGAAGAGAATAAGAAAACAGAATAAGAATAAGAAATAGAAAACATAAAAACATAAAAGAAAATGCATTGCATAGAAAAAGTTTATGCATTTGTGCATATGCATCATGCCATTTCTACTATCCCGAATTAGTTGCCCTATTTGTGCTTACATATCGGTAAGTGAGAAATTAGAATCTTAGAAAGAGCAGAGAAGAATTGAGAAGTTTGGTGTAAGGAAAGAAAATCCAAGATTTGAGTAACAGAGAAAGAATAGAAGTATTGTGGGTTTACTTACTAAGCAATTAGTGCTCACTCTATTGATTTCACTATTTTTGTAGGTAATAGATGAGATGCAGTCGGGAGGAACGTCAAGTAGCAGAGGAGAATGGCACCACTGTCCAAGATTACTTTGTACTTATTTTTGTGACTCTATTACTTGATGTAGAGATTTGTATATAAAGTTAAATTTATTTTGGGCCACTATTACATTCTTATATACATATATATTTTCTATAACATGTTAGTGAGTTTTACTTATATTTTTCCAAAGAACTACTAGCTAGACAGAATATTATAGTGGACCAGTCTAGCGAACTTGCCTACAACAAGCACCCATGTGTTGCACTAGGTTGTCGGCAAACAACCTTGACAAGTGAGATCAGTCACTGTCTTTCGACAATGTCGTTCAATGCTATCTATGATAGTCTTACCGTATTATCTGTGTCCTTGGTCAGAATAATACTGGGATTACAGACATTTCCAGAATGGCCACCATATGTGATCATAGGGTTCTCACTATCAAGATTTGAAACACTTGATACCCTTGTCATGGTTCTACCATCCTAAGGACATATCAATACATGCAACTATGATTTACACGATATAGAAGAATATGCCTTTTATTGATTAACATATTACAAAGAGTCAATTTTACAATAATTGATTAGCTCTAGGGCACCTACTCTAACAAGCCTAGACCATTGGAAGATACAATTGATCCTTCCATCCATAGAGAAGAACTTGTAGTTTGGCCAATCGAGGAGTTATGAGGGGTTCCTATCAACAAGGAAGACCCAGCTCGCATCCTAAATCACATGCAAAGTAGCAAGTACATTAGTTTCAAAAAGTAATAGAGTGGTGAAATGAGTATCGTGCCATAGAGACTGCGTATTAACTACCGATATTTTTAATTTATCAATAATTGAAGAACATAAAGAATTTGGATTGAGGGGAGAGAAAATTGAATTAAACTAAAAACAAAATATTAAAACTTGCAAGAAATTAAACAACACAAAATTAAAGCAAATCGATTAAACTTCTTAAAAGAAAGAAGTTAAGGCTTTTAACTTCACCAAGTTCAACTAACTTAAGCTATGAATTCCAATTGCTCAAATTCTATTGTGATGACTAAAAATCAAACTCCTTAAGATGTTTGGCACTCCCTCTTGGGTTATACCGTCCCACCTATTCCTATTAAGCCTCCCAACCCAAAAATTGAGACTTAATAGTTCAAGGTATGTTAAGCGTTGTGGAATCCTATCCAGGTTACTAAGGTCGCATTTATCTATCTCTAGTTTTTGCTCAACCAAAGTTATCTATCCCTAGAAGCCACACATGAATCGCTTCTCAGCCTTAACATGTTCAATAGGTTATTTGAATGAAAACCCAACATCCAAACACAATAAAAATGGAGATAAATACTTAATCACAACAATTGAACTTAAGAACTATAGGACATTCATAGATTAAGAAAGTATAATCAAGGATCCATCAAAACCCTAACTAAAACAAATTAATTCATGATAAAAATGAAATAATACATAAACAAAACAGAAATATTTGAGTTCAACATATAAACATATGAAAAGAGAGAGAAATCTTCTCTAATTTAGATCCCAAATTTTCAAAAACTCTTCTTCTCTCTAAAACTCCTTTACAAATGACGAACTCCCTTCTAAAATGACTGAATTTTCTTTAAATACTAACCTAAAATCCTAGGACAACCAATCTTAGATGCAAAATGCATCGTTTATAATAATAAAAATTTCCTAGTTCCACCGTAGCAAAGTTGGTTAATTTCGCGACATCCTAAATTCCATGGGAAACTTTGCCACAACGAAGTAAAAACCTTGTTGTGGTGAAGTTCTATCTTTGAGGCTTGAATTTATGGAACTACCCTTCACTTGTCTTTTCACTTGAATCTTTTCTCTTCTTGGTTTCTAGTCAGATCAAGCTTCAAGGGTACTTCCAATCAACCTCAAAACTTTTTCAATCTTCTGAACTACGATCAAAACTGGGTCAACAAGCTCAATTTTGTGATGTTTCTCTCTAAAACATGATTTAGGCCTGAAACATAGAGGGACGATGTCGAATCGCCTCAAAATGCTATCAATGAAATGGTGGGGGGGAATAGACACCTTGCATCTCAAAAGGTCTTAGAGATCGCCACCCATCCTGTAGAGGGATTCTTCTAAGAAAAGTTCCCCATAACCCTTAAGTTGAGTTGAGGCGCATAAGCCTCTCTTATGCACCTAAGATCCTCGACGTCAATCAAGGATTGTGGTTCCCTTCGTAGCCTGTGAACTAGAGACCGCTTTAACTGAGCCAACTCGATAGAAGCATGATCAGACAAGCCCATTGTGTCAGGATCCGAGCTCCATATGATGACCTCCTTGGAAACCTCGGGGATTATGCCCCTAAGGACTACCGAGCCCACAAGGAAATCAAACATGCGATCAATTGTGTGGCTGCTGGATGAAGATATGACTGTAGCTCACCTCTAGACACCTGAAACATAAGCAAACATGTGTTAGAGCTCAAAAAACTCGATGACCTATCCGTACTTTGCTTTCAGTTCAGGCACCCGAGAGAGCTCGTGCCAAACAACAGACGCATGGGACCTACCAAGGATTCTGGTGGACACTGTCACCAAAATCAAGAAAACTACTAAAGGAAGGGAAAAGAAACCTTACCGGAATGAGAGAATATGATGAACTCATAAAAAAAAGCACCACGAAGATGAAGAAGTAGCGACGAAATGAGCAAGAATGTTTGAAATTTTTTGCAAGATGAGTAAGCTTTCTGACGAGTTCGCTTACTTTTATAATGGTTTGCATGGGAGACGGAAGAGCGGGGCTTAATCATAGCCGTTGATCTATAGTGAATGTCGACCCTCCATTTGTCAAGCAATCTCGACCCTTGGACGTGGCCACGTGTCAACCATCCGCGAGGGGTGATAAACTATCAGACTGCCATAATCATAACCGTCACCACATGTCACCTCAACTCTGCACGTGGACAATTATAGTCACCCACGCGCGATGAAAAGTCACTGCCAAAGGCTGCCACATTTAATGCGACATGACCGCGTAGAATTTACACAACTATCATTTCTTTTCAAATTCCAAGTTTGTCAAGAGTGTCGTAGAAGAAGAAAGGTCCAAGTGTAGAATACATCGATTGAGCATGAGTCCGACGCTTGAAGCTCAACCAAATTTGCATCCAATGCCTTACTGATGATGTTGGGCTTGATATCAAATCGAGCAATAGTCTTCGAAGCTCGAAACAAACATTGAACACTAGGGGGCAGATGTTATGTGTGATTTTTCCACCAAGCTTAGAGTATTACGAGATTATAACCTGATCCAGAACCAGCTCAACTCTACTGATTGTCCGACCCATCATAAGTTTGTCGAATCATAGCTCAACCTAGCATAGGCTAGTTGCGACCAATCCTTGCGGTTGTCCAACCAATTCGCATATAACTTTAGATCTTGAATATCTTGTGTTAGAGTAGATGCCCTAGAGCCAATCAATTATTGTAGGATTGACTATTTGTAATAATGTTCATTAATCAATAAAAGGCATTTTATTCTATATCACGTAAATCATTATTATTGCAATATGTATTGACATACGTCCTTAGAATGGTAGAACTGTGACGAGGGTATCAAGTGTTTCAAATCTTGATAATAAGAACCCTATGAGCACATATGGTGGCCATTATAGAAACGTTCGTAGCCCCAATATTATTCTAAAGTAAGGGCATAGATAATACGGTAAGGTTATCATAGTGTTGAACGACCCTGTCAAAAGGTAGTGGATGATCTCACTTGTCAAGGTTGTTTGGTGACAACCTGGTACAACACATGGGTGCTTGCTGTAGGTGGATATACCGCAGCAAGTTCACTAGACTGACCCACCAGAGGATTCCATATGGATGGTAACCCTAGTGTCATGGAACAAATCCTCTAACGAATGGTGGTGCATGTGATCCTTAGACTTGAGATCACCGGAGTGCCTTGTGCGCCGATTGGTGTAGTTTGAGACTAGCCTAATATAACTCTATTCAGAGCTGTCAATACGGTGGTGATTGGATGCATCAATGTATCAAGACTATGGTGGATTGATAGAGGATTCATCACTCCCGGGTATAGGAGAAGTTACCTCACGGCGTAATTCAGTATATGACAATGACACTAAAACTGTGGCCATAGTGGGATTAAGTTGTTGCTCTATCTAGATTATAATACAAGTCATTGGTCCAGAAACTGAATACATAATATCGAGAGTAACAGAATGTTGACACTATTTCTATGCCTTTGTCTCGTCGAGATAACGTATGATGAAAGGATCGAATTGTACGGTAACCATATCGTTGACAGGTAGCTACTTTGCTGAATCTGAATCTATCAGGTGGCCATGATGCCTTGCTAGGGGCCAATCTTGGTCTGTGTATTAATGAGACGATTAATTGGTGTTAATCGCGATACTATACACTGCCGGTATGATGATGTAAAACCCCCTTCCAGTCAAGTATCCTCTGAATATCCCTCAATGAGAATCCCGAGGATACATGTCTGGAGAACGAGTTGTATTTAGAAAAATCTGTGTAAGGATAATAATAATAATATCCAAAACATGCATATAAAATGTCACGCAGGATCCAAACTTATAATTTACAAACTTTAAGAAATTATACAATCAAAACATATTTATAGGGTGGAAGCTTCCAAAGGTATTTCACAAATATTTATCATTTACATTATTTACATCAAGATAAAAACATCGAGATGACAATAAATCATCTCCCCTCACGTGTAGTCCCGCTGTCTCTAGCATCCCTCGCTTCTAGTCTACCTGCAAAGCAATCAACAATGAAAGGGTGAGCGCTAATCGCTCAGTAAGGAATGATCTGTTTCATTCTGAATGTACTATTTGATCTTTATTTAAACATATTTTATACACACAACTTATCTTTTACATCTAGGGATACTTCCCCTTTTTTACTAATTCATATGCTTTTCATCATTTTATCCCATGCTAGATAAACATCAATGTGTACACATACAAATAAGTATGTAAACATAGTACACACACATCACATGTCTGACATAACATCTAAAATCATCTACACGAGTATAATCATCTCATGATGTAATAACATCATAACTCATGTAATGTAACTAAATGCATATGAAACATTTAAAGTCTAGCCGATCGAGCTTTCTTAGCATCTTAAGCATTTCATATCATCTAGCCTCAAATTTCATCTAGAGCTCATATCATCGGGAGGCGTGCTTACGCGTTATTAGCATCTAAGCATATATTCATCTTTCCTCAACCGATATACGAGGATATGCTTACGCGTTTTCCATCATGTCTATATGCATCTCTATCATGTCTATTTGCATCTCTAACATCTTATGGCATGTAACTACATATTTTGGTGAGCTTAATACTTTTAATTCATCTATGGATTATCACCCATTTACATTACCTCTTGCTCACATATACATCATCTTAAAACATTATTACATTGCATCTTCATGCCATTTCATAACAAATCATGCATTGACATCATGACCATGTATCTTTTCAAAGATCATCTAACTAATGGGTAAACATTAGTACATGCTAATTACAATAATACATTAATAATCAATTCATAATCATAAGAATTGATTATGTTAAATCTTAAACTTAATAACCAGTTTATGCTTCAGGCCATTTTTCGTCCTTTCCTCAAACGAATTGGTTCTTGGCATAAACATAAAAGTTAGGTATGTGTCTTACTTTCGAATGCTTAAAATATCTCATTTCGATTTTTATAACTCAAGTTATGTCGAATAACTGAAGCAGGGTTAACAAAACCCCTAAGCCACTAATCCAATTTTCATATTTATGCCAACATCAATTCCTATTGACATTACCCAATAGGTTAACTTATGGATCAATAAACCTCCCCTTAATAGTCTTTAACATCTTAAAGGAATGTAAAATCTCATTCCTATAATCATCCATTATTGCTATAACATTGTAAGCTAATGCAAACAACACATCAACACTTCTAATAGCAAACATTCAACACCATGTGGCCTCCAATACTACATTTTTTGCCACAATCAGTATCCACACTTCATTTTCTTCAATCAAACATCACAACTTATAAAAATAAATAGCAATACTTCATGTATAATGAATTCAAGGCAATAATAGATAAATGAGTTCAACTACACTTGCCATCAACTAATTCTATGCCTTAAAGCTTTAATTTAAGGTTTCATAAAAATCTACACCCTAGCATAAACCCTAAAGTCATGGGAGTTCTTCCTTACCTTTTTAAAGACTTCCTCCAACAAATCCTTTGCCTTTGACTTCTTTTACACCTTAATCCTACTATATAACATATACCTCAACTCTACTTCAAATCTTCAATCACATCAAAACTAAAGTTTTTAATCCTTACCTTAAACCCTCTAATTGAAGATCCAAGGCTCCTATCTTGTTCTCCTTGAAAAATTAAGCAAAACTCCTTTAAAACTTAGAGAAAGAAGCTTGTTTCATGGAAGATTTGAGAGAAAAGGGGAAAATGTGGAAGAAAGCTCTCCTCCTTGGCTTGAACAATTTCATCTTATTTATAGGAAAATATTCATTTTTTCCAAAATTATGCAATTGGCCCATTATTTAATTGTATAACTTCATAAGTCCTTATTCTTCATATAAGGGCATTTTGGTCATTTCACACTAGACATCATTATACTTAATTAATGCCATTAAATGCAATGAAGCCTACTCATCCTTGACTTTTTCAATGCTTATCCATAGGCAAAATAACCATTTTGCCCCTAAGCCTCTCTATGGTAATTGATTCATACCGTTCCAAACGAATTGACTATTTTGCCCTTAGTTAATTTTTGCTTTTTAACATAAATTAACATCTAAAGGACTATTTTTAGTTAGGAACATACCTTTGATATCTTGGGTATTACATTTCCTCCCCCCTTACAATATTTCATCCTCGAAATTATAGAAACAGCTCCGGGTATCGACTTCTTATCTTGCTCCATTTCCCAAGTAGCTTCTTCTATCTTGTGATTCCTCCAAAGTACTTTAACTGTGGAATTTGCTTGTTTCTGAGCTCTTTTACCTTTCTGTCAAGGATTGAACTGGGCGTTCCATAAGCCAAATTATCCTGTAATTCCACTTCCTCCATTTGAGCATATGTGAAGATACTAACATACTTACGCACACAAGACATGGAAACATTAGGACTCTTTCCATGCTCATTGGCAGTGCAAGTCTATAAGCTACTTTGCCTACCCTTTCCAATACTTCAAAGGGTCCAATGTAACGTGGAGCGAGCTTGCCTTTCTTTCCAAATCTCATAATATGTTTATAAGGTACAACTTTTACAAAAACTTTGTCGCCCACTTAGAATTCCACTTCTTTCCTTTTTAGGTCGGCATAGCTCTTTTGTCGATCTTGAGCTTCCTTCATTCTTTCTCTAATAAGCTTAACATCTTCATCATTTTCTAGGTCATCTCTGGTCCAACTGCTTGAATCAAGGAGTCTTTTTCTCCATATCATCCCAATACAAAGGGATCTGCACCTTCTTCCATATAATGCTTCATATGGGGCCATCTGGATAGTGGATTGGTAGCTGTTGTTATTGGCAATTCTATTATTGGAGACATCACTCCATTTTGCCTTGTGATCCATACACAGCTCTCAGCATGTCTTCAACACGTTAGTCCTTTCAGTTTGGCCATCAGTTTGAATGATAATCCGTACTGAAGGCTACTTTGTACCCAATGCTCTCTGCTTCCAACCCAGAAGCTGATATGAACCTGGTATCTCTGTCTGATGCAATCGTCTTGGGTACTCCATGTAATCTCACAATCTCTCTTACATATATTGTCCCAATCGAAATGCATCTATCTTATCTGTCATAGGTAGAAAATGACTTCTTGGTCAATCTATCAACCACCACCCAGATTGCATTATATCCTTGCTGAACTTAGGAAGTCCCCAATGAAGTCCATTGATATCCTCCCATTTCCATTTAGGAATCTCTAAGGGTTGGAGTAATCCTGATGTCTCTGATGCTCTGCCTTTATTGTTGACATGTTAACATCCGGCAACATAATCGGCAATGTCGTTTTTCATACCTGACCACCAATAACTTTTCTTCACATCTTGATACATCTTTACACTCCCAGGGTGGGCTGTATAAAGTGTATGTGTGCCTCACTAAGGATTTTATTCCTTAGTTCATCATCTTGAGGTACACATATTCTATCTCAAACATCATGCCCCATTGACTATTTTAAAGTCTGTCTCTTTACCCTCATTATCCATTGGCAATCACCTTGCAGGTATCATCTTTACCCTGTTTCATCTTGATCTCCTCTACCAAAGTGGGTTTGATCCCCATTTGGGCCATCCTCTTTGATCACATTTCAATTCCTTCTTGGAGGATCTCTGCTGTATGTCCTTGTACGTGATCTGAGATAAAGAGACTTTTCTACAGGGCATCTGCTATTGCATTAGCTTTCCCTGGATGGTATCTGATGTCACAGTCATAGTCTGTCACCAATTCTAACCATCTCCTCTGTCTCATATTCAACTTTTTCTGAGTGAAGAAATACTTCAAACTCTTAGGGTCAGTGTATATGTTGCATTTCACTCCAACAAGTAGTGTCGCCATATCTTCAAAGCAAGAACCACTGCTGCTAATTCCAACATGGGTAGGATATCTCTCTCATAGTCTTTCAGTTGTCTGGAGGCATAAGCAATGACTTTCCCTTGCTGCATCAGCACTGCTCCCAAACCCATTGTGGGAGGCATCAACTAAATATCTAATCAATGCCTACTTCTGGCAATGTAAGAATTGGAGCTGTAGTTAATCTTTTCTTCAGCTCTTGAAAGCTTTGCTCACATGCCTCTGTCCATTGAAATGGTACTTGTTTCTTGGTAAGAGCTGTAGTCTAGCTATTTTTGCAAAGCTTCCACAAACTTCCTATAATACCCTGCTAAGCCCAGAAAACTTCTAACCTCTTCACGTCTTGGCCTCTGCCACTCGAGCACCGCTTCTACTTACTAGGATCCACTGATACACCATCTTTAGAGATCACATGACCCAAAAAGGTAACCTATCCAACCAAAACTCACATTTTGAAATTGGCATACCTGTTCTCTCGCAATCTGGTAATACAAATCTCAAATGCTCGGCATGTTCTTCTAAAGTCTGGAATAAACTAGGATTCATCAATAACACCACTATGAACTTGTCAAGGACATCATGAAAAACTCTGTTCATCAAGTCCATAAAATTGTAGGTGCATTAGTCAATCCGAATGGCATCACAACAATCATAATGTCCATACCTTGTTCGGAAAGCCGTTTTTTGTATATCTTCCTTAGCCACTCTAACCTGATGGTATCCTGACCTTAGTCAATTTTAGAAAACACTGAGGCACCTTTTAATGGTCCACAATCATCTATCCTGGGCAATGGGTACTTATTCTTTACTGTTACTTTATTCAGTTCACGGTAATCTATACACATCCTCATAGACCCATCCTTCTTTTTCACAAAAGAATTGGAGCAACCCCATGGGGAATGACTCGGCCTGACAAAGCCCTGGTCTACCAACTCTTGTACACTTTCTTCAATCTTAGAGCTCAGCTGGGGCCATGCGATAAGGAGCCTTAGAAATAGGTGCTATACCGGGGCTAGTTCTAACTAAACTCCACTTCCCTCTCTGGAGGTAAACCTGGCAATTCATCTGGAACACGTCAATAAATTCATTTACCACAGGTACTCATGTACCTTGGGGTCGAACTCTCTCCTTTATTTACCACATGTGCAATCACCCAGAACACCCCTTTTTGAACATCTTCCTAGCTTTTGCTACACTGATCACATACTAGTTGGGTGTCCTTCTCCAAAAATGAAGTCTATCCCCATGTCTACTTAACTTAACTTTTTTCCTACGACAGTCTATCTCTGCTCCATATCTACTAAGAAAGTCCATCCCAAGATAATGTCAAAGTCTGGCATATTGAAGACAATCAAATCTACCATCATATCTTGGCCTTTATAGTCACTAACTCCCCTATTAAGACTTCATTGGTCACTACACCCTCACCATCAGGCAATTCAATCCTAATGGCTTGTTCTACTCTAATAGGCATTAACCCTAATCTCTTAATCATACCATAGGAGATGATGAATGAGTAGCACCAGAATCAATCAAGGCATACAAGGGGTATCATGGAATAATAACTAAACCATTGACTGCTGAAGGGCTGGCATCTGCCTCCATCTAGGCCACATTATAACCCTGGCTGTTGTGCCTCCAACTGTAGGTACTGAATGTTGCAGAACCAATGGGACAATCTCAAGAAAATGACCTAGATGGCGACACCTGAAACAAACATTGGTCCCCACTAGACATTCACCCCGGTTCCCCTCCTCCGACATTTCTTACAGTAACTGACCTCCTCCTTCCTTGTTGTCCCTTTTTCCTCATGTCCTTCCTGTTGGCTTTAGGTAAGACTCCTTTCTTGCTTTGCCCTTATCTTCTTTGCCAAAACTTGTTCTGCACTACTGGATTGGCTAAGCTGGAGAGGCACTACTTGCCACTGTTGGGGAAAGAGCTAATTTGGTCTCTTCCGTAATACACCTCTGCTCTATGGCTCTAGTGAGTGCTTCACTATATGTTTGGGAGGGTTGATGACCCGACATAACATCTTTGGCAATAGTGGATGAAGTCCCCCCACAAATCTCTCCAACGGGTCTGTGGTGGTACTGACCAGTGTGGGTGCAAACTTAGCCAAGGAGTGGAACTTGATTGAATACTCTTTGAACCGTCATATTTCCTTGTTGCAGACTATAAACTCTTGTAGTTTTGAGGATACCATGTCTGATGTCCGATACTGCTTCTCAAACAATCCTTGAACCCTGACCAATTGAGAGTGGTGGTATCTTGAGTCTGCTCCAAAGCTCCCCACCATGTCAGGCATCTCCTCTCAACAGGTACGATCATACCAATCTTCTCTTGATTTGTCATGGAAAAGAGCAGTAGCTTTCTCCACCACTTGATCCATTGTTTCGACTACTACTGGATTATTAGTACCACTAATTCTGGAGGCTGATGTTTACTTGAGAGGCCATAAATGGTTCAATTTGCTTTGGGCAACCATTGCTTCTGGAGTACTCCGCCCCTATTGCTTGACTTGGTACCCCTTGGTTTGCACTGTTGTCATCGGAGTACTTGTACTTTCCGACGGGGTTCTCCTTAAAGCTCTATAACAGCTTGTTGGATCATACGCTCCAATGTTGCAACATCAAACTCAACCCGGAGTGCTTGAAGTGCAGCTGCTGGGTTAGGAGCTTCAGGTGCAGTTGGAACATCTTGTGCATTTGAAGCATCACTGCGACCTGGATCCGTTCTCCTGGTTTTTCCTCATATCTATTCCCTCACAGTCACCCATATAACATTATCATCTAATCAATCCTTACATAAATTAGGTAAACATACTTACAGTGATCGGACAACTTGAAGCAGCGGAACTTTACATGAGGGATACTATCATCAACTCTCATAAATGCCTGACTCTGAAATAGAAACCATCTTAAAACACCCCTTTTTAAAGTAAAAAAAAAAAAAAACTTGCTCTAATACCAAATGTAAAACCCCCTTCCAGTCAGTATCCTCTGAATATCCCTCAATGAGATCCCAGGATACATGTCTGGAGAACGAGTTGTATTTAGAAAATATCGTGTAGGATAATAATAATAATATCCAAAACATGCTATAAAATGTCACGTAGGATCCAAACTTATAATTTACAAACTTTAGAATTATACAATCAAAACATATTTAAGGGTGGAAGTTTCCAAAGGTATTTCACAAATATTATGATTTACATTATTTACATCAAGATAAAAACATCGAGATGACAATAAATCATCTCCCCTCACGTGTAGTCCCGCTGTCTCTAGCATCCCTGCTTCTAGTCTACCTGCAAAGCTCAACAATGAAAGGGTGAGCGCTAATCGCTCAGTAAGGAATGATCTGTTTCATTCTGAATGTACTATTTGATCTTTATTTAAACATATTTATTAATACATCACTTATCTTTTACATCTAGGATACTTCCCCTTTTATTACTAATTCATATGCTTTTCATCATTTTATCCCATGGCTAATAAACATCAATGGTACACATACAAATAGTATGTAAACATAGTACACACACATCACATGTCATGACATAACATCTAAATCATCTAACATGAGTATAAATCATCTCATGATGTAAATAACATCATAACTCATGTATGTACTAATGCATATGAAACATTTAAGTCTAGCCGATCGGAGCTTCTTAGCATCTTAAGTATTTCATATCATCTAGCCTCAAATTTCATCTAGAGCTCATATCATCGGGAGGCGTGCTTACCGTTATTCAGCATCTAAAGCATATATTCATCTTTCCTCAACGATATACGAGGTATGCTTACGCGTTTTCCATCATGTCTATATGCATCTCTATCATGTCTATTTGCATCTCTGCACATCTTATGGCATGTAAATACATATTTTGGTGAGCTTAATACTTTTATTTCATCTATGGATTATCAACCCATTTACATTACCTCTTGCTCACATACATCTCTTAAAACATGTATTACATTGCATCTTCATGCCATTTCTACACATTAATCATGCATTGACATCATGACCATGTATTCTTTCAAAGATCATCTAACTAATGGTAACATTAGTACATGGCATAATTGCAATAATACATTAATAATCAATTCATATCATAAAAGTTGATTATGTTTATCTTAACATTTAATAACCGTTTATGCTTCAGGCCATTTTTCCATCCTTTCCCAAACGAATTGGTTCTTGGCATAAACACAAGTTATAGGTATTGTCTTAGCTTTCAATTCTTCAAGAATGATCTTATTTCGATTTTTATAACTCAAGTTATGGTCGAAATACTGAAGCAGGGTTAAACAAACCCCTAAGCCCACTAAATCCGAATTTTCATTTACTATGCACACATCAATTCCTATTGACATTAACCAATAGGTTAACTTATGGATCAAATAAACCTCCCCTTATAGTCTTTAACATTTAAAGGATGAAAATCTCATTCCCATATCATCCATTATTGCTATAACATTTAAGCTAATGCAACAACACTCACACATTCTAATAGCAACCATTCAACACTATGTGGCCTCCAATACTACAATTTTTGCCACAATCAGTATCCAACTTCTTTTCTTCATCAAACATCACAACTCATAAAACATAAATAGCAATAACTTCTGTATAATGAATCAAGGCAAGTAGAATAAATGAGTTCAACTACACTTGCCATCAATTATTCTATGCCTTAAAGCTTTAATTTAGGTTTCTAAAAATCTACAAACCCTGCATAAACCCTAATCATGGGAGGTTCTTCTTACCTTTTTTAAGACTTCCTCCACAAACCTTTGCCTTTGACTTCTTTTACACCTTAATCCTACATATTAACATTATACCTCAACATCTACTTCAAATCTTCAAATCACATCAAAACTAAATTTTAATCCCTTACCTTAAACCCTTCTAATTGAAGATCCAAGGCTCCTATCTTGTTCTCCTTGAAAAATTAAGCAAAACTCCTTTAAAACTTAGAGAAAGAAAGCTTGTTTCATGGAAGATTTGAGAGAAATGGAAGAAATGTTGAAGAAGGCTCTCTCCTTTGGCTTGAACGAATTTCATCATTATTATAGGAAAATATTTCATTTATTTTCCAAAATTATGCAATTGGCCCAATTATTTTATATGTATACTCATAAGTCCTTAATCCTCCATATAAGGGCATTTTGGTCTTTCACACTAGACATATATTACTTAATAATTGCCATAAAATGCAATGAAGCCTACTCATCCTTGACTTTTTCAATGCTTATCCTAGGCAAAATAACCATTTTGCCCCTAAGCCTCTCTATGGATAATTGATTCATACCGTTCCAAACGTATGTGACTATTTGGCCCTTAGTTAGATTTTATGCTTTTTAACATAAAATTAACATCTAAAGGACGATTTTTCAGTTGAAACATACCTTTGATATCTTGGGTATTACAGATGAGGAGCTTACGGGTCACACACATAGAAGATAATTTAAGACTCAGAAGAAAGAAGGGTGTTTTCGTCTTTTTAGGTGAAAAGGTTTTTGGTAATTTCACAGTTAATTAATTTGCTGAGGTCGTAGCATTTATTTATTATTATGAAAAATTAAATAAGTGAAACTACGTTTAAATATGTGTTCGCATATATTTAATTAAATCATCATTATTGTTAAATGTTAATATATAGATTAAATATATATTAATTGATTTTAATTGAGATAATGATAAAATAAAAATAAATATCTAATTGGGAGTGTTTGGTAACATGGGGTGTTTGGGTTGGAGCCCAAGCCTATTCCATATGGAATAGGGCATCAAAATAACACTATAAAAGAAAATGTTTCTTTGTAAAATTGGAGTGATTTTATTTAGTTCATTTTTCATTGAAAAATGATATACACAGAGCCCCAAACTCTCGCCCACGCCAGATTTTGGTTTATCCAAAATCAAATACTCCTTTTCTTCTTTGTTCTTAAAGCTAAGTATGATCTAGTAAATCCCTCCTTAGTTTTTTGTGATTGTCTTCGTGTGGACTACGTGGGTTCAATCCTACACTTGGGTCGGTAGCAAAAACGTTCATTGACAAATTTGGAGGAGCCTCCAAACAAGCGTATGATTCTTAAACCTTGAACTGTTTTTTTATTTTTCTGCAGATTTAATTTATATACTATATAAACTGAGATTTTCTACCCGGATCTTTGTTCTAAGAAACGAACCATGTCATTTATGTTTTTGTTCTCCGCTGCGTAAGTGGGTCATTCATTTACATCTTGGGATGGGTTAGATCCACATCAATTATTGCGCAATCACAACGCCCAATCGTGAGAGTATCAGAGTTGCATTTCAAACTTAATTAAAATTCCTTTATTTTCGCTCTTTCCTTTGTAAAAACTCTGTATATAAACCCCCTTTTAATGATGAGAAGGGGGTTAGAAAACATTTCTAGTATTGTCATTGTAAGCTCTCACAGCAAATACAAAAACAATGGACGTAGGCTCAAGAGTTCAACTCACCAAACCACTTTAAAAATCCCTCGGTACATGGCCTAACTAAAACCGATTTCCTCGAGCCTAGAGGAATTGGTGGGTCACCTAGGGATCCTGTAATAAATATCCTAAGTCTTCAAGTATGATCGTTTCATCCTTGCTTCATCTTCAAGTACATTACACAATACATCATACTAAATTTGCTAGAGTAGGTGCCCCAAAACCAATCAATTATTGTAGAATTGACTCTTTATAATAATGTTCATTGATCAATAGAAGGCATTTGATTCTATATCGTGTAAATCGTATGTATTGATATATGTCTTTTGAATGGTAGAATGTAACATCTGCTGAAAACTAGTACAATGCATGCATAATAACAATAGAAAATTGGGCCCAAAGTTTTCTTTTCATTTCAATTCATATGTCTTTTATACACAAAGAGTACTGTTTACAAAAATTCATCTTAAAAGACAGAACAGGGGAAACAGTGTAGCTATTGCTCCTCGCTTGCCGACGCCCGTCCGACTGCATCAACACCTAGATCCTGCATCCACAAAGGAAAATAACGGGGTGAGCACAAAATAATGCTCAGTAAGTAAAACCCTCTATCTGTCTGTCCCCGTATGTATCACAC